>NC_045745.1:7414666-7416435 GCF_008692095.1 Etheostoma spectabile | reverse complement strand
TTTCTGTATCCGGATCCGTACTCGGATGGGCGGGGCCTAAACCGGAAGTGGTCATATTTAACCAGGAAGGGGGTCAGGTTCTCTTGAAATGTGCGGGCTTTAACCGGTATGTTAATTAAGCATGCAATTGATTGAGTTGATCAAAAATTGTTATATTATTGCTGATTTGAAACTATTTACAGACAGCATTGAGCTTCAGCTCTAAATTGAGGCCATGGTTCTCACGCAGGAAACCGATGGAGTGCTTTCTTGGGGTAGGGAGTGAGTCTTAACTCAAGTAAAGGAGTTTAAGTACCTTGGGGTCTTGTTCGCGAGTGAGGGGACTATGGAGCGTGAGATGGGCGGAGAATCGGAGCAGCGGTGCGGTATTACATTCTTTATCGCACCTGTTGTGACGAAAAGGAGCTGAGCAGAAGGCAAAGCTCTCGATCTACCGGGCAATTTTTGTTCCTACCCTCACCTATGGTCATGAAGGCTGGTCATGACCGAAAAGAACGAGATCCAGGGTACAAGCGGCCGAAATGGGTTTCCTCAGAGGGTGGCTGGCGTCTCCTTAGAGATAGGGTGAGAAGCTCAGTCATCCGAGAGGAGCTCGGAGTAGAGCCGCTGCTCTACGTCAAAGGAGCCAGTTGGGTGGTTGGGCATCTGGTAAGGATGCCTCCTGGGGCGCTCCCTAGGAGAGGTGTTCCAGGCACGTCCACTGGGAGAGGCCCGGGGAAGGACCCAGGACTAGGTGGAGAGATTATATCTCCAACGGCCTGGGAAGCCCGGTGACTCCCAGTCGGAGCTGGTTGTGTGGCTCGGGAAAGGGAAGTTGGGAGTCCCTACTGGAGCTGCTGCCCCCGCGACCCGATACACGGATAAGCGGTGAGATGGATGGATGGATTGAGCTTCAGATCAAGGTGTTGTCAGGTAACAAACAAAACTATATACAGAACGTTTTGCAACAATGAATAAAACACATGCGTTGCAATTATGAAGTAAAATGTAGAACAAGAGTTTATACTCAATATAACTTTCTTTTTTTTAACTTTTATTTTTTATGATCAGTGTGATTTTTTTGTTGGTCTTTTTTTTTTTTTATTTATTTATTTCCACACAGGTGTGTGTGTGTTGTGTGGTGTGTGTGTGTGTGTGGTGTGTGTGGTGTGGTAAGTAGGGAGAGCGACCCAGAGAGAGGGGCGGGGGGGGGGGGGGGCAGCTGCTCTCCTGGCAGTGCATCATTCATTGAGTCTATAAAAATTTAATGTAACTGCTGATGTTACTCAAAAAAGAATGCTACGTAAAAAAGAATTACTATGAAAAAGGCTCATAGTGACAATAATAAGGTGCAGGGTTGATTCTAGGGGACTCAGCCTCTAATGAGAATGTGACAGGGACACCAAGCCGTGCTCACCCTCATCTTGTAAAATACAGACGCTTGGGCAGTGGCTGTCAGCGTCAGATACGATGCAAAAAGCACCCTTCAACGCACCGGGGAGAGCAGACGCTACATGGTGCTTGGAGATGACGTAGCAGAGAGACAACGGTAGCAAGTGTGAAAGCACGAAAATCTGCATAGGGAAGTTGGTTGGTGTGGTGGATGGCTCAACAACACAGGACTTTAAAACCAGGAGACTACTAAACCCAACTGTCCTGTTCTTCTTTTCCTAAACCGAACTGTTCCGATCTTCTTTTCTGGAACCCAACTGTCCCGATCTTCTTTTCCTAAATAAAACTGTCCCGATCTTCTTTACCTAAACCCAACTGTCCCGTTCTGATTTTCCTAA
>NC_045745.1:7414258-7414656 GCF_008692095.1 Etheostoma spectabile | reverse complement strand
TAAAACTGTCCCGATCTTCTTTACCTAAACCCAACTGTCCCGTTCTGATTTTCCTAAACCCAACTGTTCCGATCTTCTTTTCTGGAACCCAACTGTCCCGATCTTCTTTACCTAAACCCAATTGTCCCATTCTTCTATGGGGCGCCGTTTGTAAAGCTGCCCACGCTGAAAATAACAGCAACATTTTGTCACATTTAGCTTTAAATAATGTTTAAAAAACTGGTATGAAATTTTGAGGGTCACTTTCTTGCACATTTACAACAATATTTGTCAACTTGGAAATATTTTAAATAGTTAAATCCCAATATTAAATGTTACACCTAAATGTTAAATGTTAAATCAAATGCTAAATCTAAATCTAAATGTCAAATCTAAATCTAAATGTTAAATCTAAATAT
>NC_045745.1:7408991-7414248 GCF_008692095.1 Etheostoma spectabile | reverse complement strand
TAAATCTAAATGTTAAATCTAAATCTAAATCTAAATGTTAAATCTAAATGTTTTGTGTGAAACTAAATATTTAGCTAATATGGAAATTAAATGTCGGTAACCGGAAGTACCAAAATAAAAGCTTGAGACCCTCAAAATTTAGGTGTACCATTTAATATTTGGATTTAACTATTTAAAATATTTCCAAGTTGACAAATATTGTTGTAAATGTGCAAGAAAGTGACCCTCAAAATTTCATACCAGTTTTTTAAACATTATTTAAAGCTAAATGTGACAAAATGTTGCTGTTATTTTCAGCACGAGCCGCTTTACAAACGGCACCCCATATTCTTCTTGACTTAAACGCACCCGATAACCCAATCTTCCTTCCCTAAACCCAGCTGTCCTGATCTTCTTTACCTAAACCCAACTGTCCAAATCTTATTTTCCTAAACCCAACTGTCTCGTTTTGACTCAAGTTTACATCCTATGTTTGTCAGTAATCAGCCAGCGCAAAGTACGTCTATATGCAGATTGGTTGCTAATTATTTGCCACTGAACCTCGTCATAGCTCATTACCATAAAGTAGACCTGCTTTCAACTTTCTGCTCTGTTTGCTCATCTCCCTAAATGCAACGACGGATTTTCGGCTTCTTGCAGCTAAAAGAAGCGAGTTTCCATAGAAAATGAAGGACTTCCTGTAACTTTGAAGCTCAAGTCGTGCACACACAGCTAGAAGAAAGAAGAAGTTTGGCTATCATTAAACTAATCTGGACCCAGCCTTTATGTGGGTACACTTACTTTTTATTAATCCCTTGTGTTCTCTTTCAGCCAACCATGTTTTTTCAACCTTTGACACACTTTTTCACTAACACCACCACTACCAGCCACTTCTAACCACTATAGTTTTACACTTGTTTTTAGAATCCATGTTCAGTGAACCTTGTGTTTATGAAATTATACCTAATTTTTCAATTAAAAAAGCAGAATTTTATATATTATTTTGACTAATATTAGAGGAGCACATGATGATGGATAATCAGAGATTGGTTTATGTCAAAATTTAGTCAGTTATTTTTTTCAAATGCCAATAAAATTGAACAAAACACTCAAAATTCAATCATTAATTGTACAAGCGAAGACCATTATGGGGAACCATCCATTATAGTTTTGGGTAATTTGGTCAGAAAGAAACCCATATTTCTAATATGAAACACTTTGAAACGGGGCACATTTTGACCTGAGGGGTGGCTATGTCTCAGTGGGTAGGGAAGGTGCACATATATTTATGCATATATGGGTTTATGCATTGATGAGAAGCTCCAGGGTTCAAGTCCGATTTGTGAAGATATCCTGCATGTCTTCCCTCTCTCTCTCTCACCTAGCTGTCCTGTCAAATAAAAGCGGAAAAGCCCCAAAAATAATCTTAAAAAAAAGGTTTGATCAGAGGACGACATTTTATGTCTTCTGATCAATTTAAAAAGGCTAACCAGACACGACAAGCAAATTGTAAATGAAGTCAATCATTCATTTTCCTCATCCATAACCGTTCATAGCCTTGTGTTGATGGAGCGCAGGAACAGCTGTTCACATGTCGTCTGGAAGAAGGAAGACTGAGTGGTGTACCATCTAGTTCACCGGCTGAGCTAAATGTCATTAACAAAGAGAGGATGACTCACTAACCTAGGTCAAGTTTCATACCATCTGGTAAATCCTCAAATCCCTACATATTTACATTCAATATATGAATATGTCTAATGCCATAATGGCTCATTTGTCTCCTTTATATTTAACACCACTGCTGATGCTTCAGAGTCAGGATGAAAAATGATCAAAATGTGTCTTCATACTGCATAAGTGAGCTATCATTTCAATTCAGGCTCTTTTTCCACATCATGGATGTGAGAAGATGTGAAATGATAAGAATGTGACACTTACACAGGTGACTGCTTGTTGAATATGCGTGGGATACACATTCTGTAAGGTTGATGAAAGGTGTGTGTATATCTCACGCCTGTGCAAAGACTACTTTGCACACTCTCAGGATTTTTATGAGGAAAAGTCCCATTCAGTCATATTGATTGATTATCCCACACATTACCATGCTCACTGTTCACTATTCACACATTTCTAAGTACCAGAGCTCAGCCATCCGCTCAGAAATGTTATTTTAAGCCAGGGTGAGCCTTCAGGGTAGGTTTACTGAAGTCAAGAAAGACGTTTTTTTGACACAATCACATGATTTTGTAGTAATTATCAGTAGTAATGTTTATTTTGCCTCTGACAACTTGGTCCTTGTTTTCCTGGAAGTACAGTTAGTGAGTGTAACAAAGTGGCTTATTATTATGTCCTGTTTAAAACTTTCCATACTGACTAAAAGATATCTCTCAACAATGACTGCGGGATAATGTGACTGGATATGTAACTTTAAGGTACCAAGCTCCTCTACGCAGTTTTAGTTAAAGAGGCAGACCCCGTCTGCACATTTAAGAGCAAGCTTCAAACTCTCCTATTTAATAAAGCTTATAGCTAGGGTCTTAGCTTATAGTCAGGTTTGGCTTGGACCAGCCCTTAGTTATGCTCATAGGCGTAGGTTTAGAGGGGGATATGGGGGATATTGCTATTGCACTTGTTTTTCAAATGTATTCTTTTGGCATTCGGAGCACCACTAGCTGAGTGTCATCTAGTTGTATTACATTGGGGAGAAGGCAGACATACACACTGCTGATATTTCCAACACTGGGCAAATGACACCAAAGCAATCTACGTCTAGTACTACAGGCAAGAGGATGAACATGTATTTTTGATTTCAGTGTGAACTGTGCCTTTACTAAATAAGAATTCAACTCACAATCCTCCCACGCAGGCCGTTTAAGAAAGATCACTCTGCATCCGTTCGAATGAAGGACACCGTATACT
The DNA here is from genome assembly GCF_008692095.1 of Etheostoma spectabile. Taxonomy (NCBI): domain Eukaryota; kingdom Metazoa; phylum Chordata; class Actinopteri; order Perciformes; family Percidae; genus Etheostoma; species Etheostoma spectabile. The sequence goes on along the minus strand of NC_045745.1, from coordinate 7,411,350 downwards.
TCTGCAGTTAAATGAACACAAAAGGAATCTGAGGCGCAGTAAGAAAGATCACCCTCATCTTTGTGTGGCAAAACACTAATAAATTTAAAGTCAATCACTCTGTTCTAAACTGTTTCAGATGCACAGGGTATCAAGCCCAGTACATGCCTGGTTTTATTGTATGAAATCCAACAGAGGTTCACACTACAAACCAGTTTTTATCTGCATTCTGTGAAATTTTGAATGTGTTTTGATTGATTGAAGATTTTGCCATGACTTCAGTGGGCTAAAGAGTGGAAACATGGGATATTCTCTGTAACTTCCCATGTTACAGATTAGTTTCAAACTCCTTCAGTGAAAAGATGAAGTCAAACCAGCAGTCCTCACCGTCCTGAACACAACACATTCTTTGACTGGTGGTGTGTGTATGTATGTATGTATATATATACACTCACCGGCCACTTCATTAGGTACACCTGTCCAACTGCTCGTTACACCTTAATTTCTAAGCAGCAATCCACATGGCGGCAACTCAGTGCATTTAGGCATGAGACATGTCAAGAGAATCTCCTCAGCGTCAAACCGAGCATCAGTATGGGGAAGAAAGGTGATTTGAGTGACTTTGAACGTGGCATGATTGTTGGTGCCAGAAGGGCTGGTCTGAGTATTTCAGAAACTGCTAATCTACTGGGATTCACGCACAACCATCTCTAGGGTTTACAGAGAATGGTCCGAAAAGAAAAAACATCCAGTGAGCGCAGTTCTGTGGGCGGAAATGCCTTGTTGATGCCAGAGGTCAGAGGAGAATGGCCAGACTGGTTTGAGCTGATAGAAGGCACAGTGACTCAAATAACCACCCGTTACAACCAAGGTGGGCAGAAGAGCATCTCTGCATGCACAGTACGTCGAACTTTGAGGCAGATGGGCTACAGCAGCAAAACCACATCGGGTGCCACTCCTTTCAGCTAAGAACAGGAACTGGACTACAATTTGCACAAGCTCATCGAAATTGGACAATAGAAAATTGGAAAAACGTTGCCTGGTCTGATGAGTCTCGATTTCTGCGGCGACAGTCGGATGGTAGGTCAGAATTTGGCGTCTACAACATGAAACATGGATCCACTGCCTTGTATCAACGGTTCAGCTGGTGTGGTGGTGTCATGGTGTGGGAATATTTTCTTGGCACTCTTTGGGCCCCTTGGTACCAATTAGCATCGTTGCAACGCCACGCCTACCTGAGTATTGTTGCTGACCATGTCCATCCCTTTATGACCATAATGTACCCAACTCTGATGCTACTTTCAGCAGGATAATGCGCCATGTCATAAGCTGGAATCATCACAGACTGGTTTCTTGAACATGACAATGAGTCGCTGTACTCAAATGGCCTCCACAGTCACCACATCTCAATCCATAGAGCATCTTTGGGATGTGGTGGAACGGGAGATTCCATCATGGTTGTGCAGCCGACAAATCTGCGGCAACTGTGTGATGCCATCATGTCAATATGGACCAAACTCCCTGAGGAATCTTCCAGCACCTGTTGAATCTATGCCCGAAGAATTGAGGCAGTTCTGAAGGCAAAAGGGGGTCCAACCCGTTACTAGCATGGGGTACCTAATAAAGTGGCCGGTGAGTTAATATATATATATATATATATATATATATATATATATATATATATATATATAGCTAGCTATGTTTCCAGCCACACATTTTTATCAAAATTAAGTGATATTGAATGGAAAATGCCTTATGGAAACAGTAAAATTTGATGGAATGTCATGAATATCAACTCAAACAATATGTTCGGTCTCATCGGATTTTATCTTGATTGATATACGGCTTATGCGATAAACGCTGATGGAAACGTTATTTGCCGAACAAATAATGAATTGCGATTTAGTTTAAGGTCATTTTATGGTTGCAACTCGCCACAAATTGAAGAAGTTTTAGTTCATTTCTGCCCAGGATTTCTGCTCTGTTTGCACACATGGCGGGTGTCAACAAAGACAGATCTAAGTGGACCCTAAGAGACTTTTTTGAATTTAATTTACGAGCAAAATATAACGGCTAATTTAAATGGCACAAATCTAAGAAATGCCATAATTTCTCAGGAACCCGAAGGAAATGGCCGACAAAGGTTAGGACAAGCCGTGGGACGTCCTGCAGAGTAAACGGAAGGCACTCAAACAGTGAGACATGTCTCAAAATTCTTTTTGTCTCACAGCGGTGCCGGAGGGAAAATAAAAGGGAAGTTACATCTGCATCATCATAGTGATGTGTTGATAGTGTTGTTGTTTTCCTATTCTAGCTTGATATTTCACTATCAGCTGGCACATAAGCACTATTACAACTTGTCCAATGTTGATCATGTGTT
>NC_045745.1:7408326-7408981 GCF_008692095.1 Etheostoma spectabile | reverse complement strand
GACGGCGCGATCCATTTTGTCTAGAAAAACTTTGTTCGCAAATGTTTGCTTGAATGTTGTACGATTGAGTGCAAAAATGAATGGAAACACCTTCAAATGTCTAAAATCAATTTAACATACCAATTTTTTCACAAAACAGCATGTGACGTCCTTACACACGCTTTAAAGCCGTTGGATGGAAACACACTTTCAAAAGCTTTGCGTTTCTTCAGATAATTCGATTGACAAGTGGATGGAAACTTCTGTGGAGTGTGGCAGTCATCTCAGGGTGCAGCACGCTACTGGATATAAAGAGAGAGTACAATTAGTTCAACAACAATCAACCCACCTGGCGCTGCTCTCATGAGGCTCTTTAGAGATGAGCCTCGCCTGTAAAGTGGACGAGAGCAGGCGTTCTGTGATGTGATTTAGTCTCTCTAGAATTCTAAACATAACTATCAGCCACACAACAAGGGTTCTGTAGAACATAAGCCTGTGAATCAGACAGATAGCATATAAAACCCCTCCAATTCAAAAACAATAAAAAGTTTATATGAAACGTTATCATGTTGAGTCTATTTTGAACCAATCAGCTGTTGGATCAGTGTTAGGTTCGAGGACTTGAGAGGAAAAAATTACTCACGGACACAAGACTTGGTTTTCTTTGGCAAAGGGG
>NC_045745.1:7407653-7408316 GCF_008692095.1 Etheostoma spectabile | reverse complement strand
AAATGCATTCAGCAGTCTTCCAAAACTTTCATTCCCTGCTCAGCCGTTTCATTAAGTGGGTGTGTACAGAAAGTTGATTTACATAATGGGTGTAGCATATAGTTGTTTAACATAAATGTGGGCAAAACATCATTATTTTACATAAAAGTGGGTTAGTACATCATATTATCTGCTTTACTATTGGTTAAAGAGAGACTGGGTGTATTAGGCAAGTTTCTTAACAGTTCACAGACGTTTTAATAAAGAAAGTGTTCTCAAGTTTCAAAATATTCACATGATAACTATTAAACAACAATATTTGTTCAGTTCTCATACAATATCACTTTGTTCAGTCTCCACAATCAGCAGAGCCAGGCGTTTCCCAGCATACCCTGGGTCTGCATTAGAGAAAGTCGGGATCAAGTCGGACACAAGTCTAACGCTGGTGACCCATTCTGCGCAGGCCTGGCTCATTTCGAGCGAGCCTATGATCTATCCCCTCACCTCTTTCCACCGCAGCTAATTACAGACCACGCCCCCCCTTCACAACCGCTTTGTTTTTTATTTTCACCACTTTTGTGCAAAGTAATAATTCTGTTGTTTTCCTCCTGTGTGATTTCCTGAACATGAGCGGCATCTGTCTGTTGTCAAGCCATTGATTTAACCCTCATGTTGTCCTCGGGT
>NC_045745.1:7407402-7407643 GCF_008692095.1 Etheostoma spectabile | reverse complement strand
CGTTTTCCTACATCAATGTTCTTTTTATTTCCCCAAAATAACATGACTGATTCCACACAACGCTCTTTGGCAAGTACAAATCTCTCATTAATTTTGGGGTGTCTTATTCAATTTCATAGCATTTGAAAAACAAATTGGTTTTGAAATAGTATTGAGTAAAAGTTGACATATTCCAGTCTGTGAGTAGGAAACTACTAGAACTGTTGGGTCCTTGTGAGTTCTGGAGTGTGGTCTAGACCTA
>NC_045745.1:7407283-7407389 GCF_008692095.1 Etheostoma spectabile | reverse complement strand
GTGTCTCGAGATAACTCTTGTTATGAATTGATACTATAAATAAAATTGAATTGAAATGGAAATTATCCATCAACATCCATTCCTTTAATTTTAGTCTAAAAAAATT
>NC_045745.1:7404544-7407273 GCF_008692095.1 Etheostoma spectabile | reverse complement strand
GCTTTTCTAACTCAAACATTAGGTATAATTTCCTAAAAAAGGAGGTTTATTGACCATAGATTCCAAAAAGAACTGTAAAACTAAAGTTAAGAAGTGTTACGTAGTGTTAAAAACGTCAAAAAAGTGAAAACCATTGGGAAAAAAAGCGTCAAAAGTGTTAAAAAAAGGGACAAAAATGTAAGAAAAAGTTAAAAACATCAATAAAATGCATCAACAAAAGTGTTGATTTTTACATTTGACGGGAAGACAACACAAGGGTTAAAATAAGCTGCTGACAGAGCTGCGTGAAAAAAGAAAATCTGATTGTTCCAACATGGGGGCTTCTAACAAAAACATTGCATGTTGAATCACGCGAATCGATGAGTCCGGGGATGCTATTGAAATGACAAATTACAGAGCAAGCTGTGAGGCTTCGACAGTGTCAACAGTTTCCAGGAAGCCCAAATACGAGAAAGCCAGGGCGATGACAAAACAGAACAGCAGGCGATAAACGGGTTTCACAAGAAAACCACGCGCAGGAGGGAAAAAGACGTCAAGTGGATTTCTGAACCTGTTTTCAACATTGATAGCAAAGTCATTTATGAAACAGCAGGAGCTGTTTGTCCTGTCAACAATAACCTGCTGCTCCAACGCTGCTGTCAAACTAACCTTCGAGCAGAAATTGCACGTTTCAAGCTGCTCTTTTTGTGTTTAATTACTACCGCCAGAAAGCAAATACTAGGCTGCTTAAGTTTAATAGCCAGAGCTCAGATGGAGAAAATATTTGAATACTACATCCTCATACTATGATCATGTACTGTCTAAAAGGACAAGGACAAAAGAACAGCAATTCTACAGGGGCGGGGCTATGGGGGGGCCACCTGGTGGCAAAGGCCTGCCTGTAATATGATTGACCCCCCCCATCGATGGGCTAGTGTGCCTACAATCTGAAAATTGTGATTTCCCCAGCATCAGAGAACTGTCACTTAGCTTTCTGTTCTACCCTTTTCACATGACCAATCCATGTTTCCATGACAACTGTCCAAAATGCTGACACCATAGAATCAACTGGAATAGTTTTTTTTGTGGCAGACTGAGCCAATAGAAAATGTGTATTGAATTTGGATATACACAACCGGTCAAAGTTGGGGCTCACTTACAAATGTCCATACCACTCCATTATAGACAAAATAGCAGCTGATCTGAGTGGGGGGGCTGATCTTTAATGCAATATATATATATATATATATAGCGGATGAAGATGGATATATACATATATATTATACCAATTCTGCTATCCGCTTATCCGGGTATCGGGTTGCGGGGGCAGCAGCTCCAGTAGGGACCCCAAACTTCCCTTCCCGAGCCACACAACCAGCTCCGACTGGGGGATCCCGAGGCGTTCCTAGGCCAGATTGGAGATATAATCTCTCCACCTAAATTAAATATATAAATATATTTAAACATATATTTATATATATTTATTAGTGGTTAAACTAAAAATGTATTAATTGCTCCACCTAAGAGATTGATTTATGTTAGATCGGCAACCGATCACACGGAACCGCCCTTTGCACATGTGTAAGACCGTGCGCTCTTTCTGTCTTTCCATCTCTTCATCTTCTGGCGGCAACGTGAAGACGCTGCAAAATATAGTGTGTGTAAATATAGGGCCACATTATAGGTTGAAGTATAGAGCAACTATGCACTAATGTTAGACTAAAAGCTCTTGATGCCAGACTTAGCCTACATAATCCTTAAACTTTTTTTGTATTGCAAATAAAACTAGTTTTATTTATTTTTTTGTCGTCATCCGCCCTTTTTTCTGCTCTAGAGTAAGGCTGAACCAAATCCTTCGTCTTACCCCTACCCCTTACCCCTTCCCCTAGCTTTTACGCGTTCACGCGGCACCTAGTGGTGTCCCAATACCTATTAGGACCAAGGGGAAAGGGATAGACCAAGGGGTGTATACCCCTACGAACCGAGTGTGGACGCGACCTCACTCGTAAACACACATGCAGTGTGTGGCTGCTGCATCGACCAGAGAGACACATGAATGTAAGTACTTTCGGCTTAAATAATTGATTAAAAAGTTACGACAGTCTTGTTTTGTGGTCTATGCAGTCCTGTACATGTATACTTGACCCATGTTCTAACTGAAACTTTTTAAAAATCGCTAGCTTGCAATGCAACGCTAATCGCAACGTTGATTTGCACAACAGTCCCGCATTTTCTGCCTTGAATGGAATGTAACATGCTCATAATTGTTATAGTCCATAAGATATATTAATATTAACGGTCTATGATACATCGCTACGTGCTTACATATACCGCCTGTATCACACAGGAAGAGACAGCAGCTGGTCCACTTTGGGGCTGAAAACGCAGACGTTTCCTAAATCACATGTTCATGTACTGTACATGTGGTCCTGGATTTTGTACTCATTTGTAATTAATCTGTTCATTGTTCAGCACTGTATATTGTTGTGGTTTTGATACGGGACACTGATGATATTTGGGGGGGGGGGGGTTACAGGCCAAAGGCTTCAGACTGGTCTGGAATATCAGAACAGCTGTATTAATTTGTTGTTTGTGGTCTTGTGTGTATTTTAAGGTTACAACCTATGAGTGCCTTTCTATGTGTGTGACATGTTAGTTATGGTTCTAATAATGACAATGGTTCTGTAACATCATTTTATGTAACGTTTTTGCCTGTTATGTTTAATTTATCAGCAATAAAGACAGATTTT
>NC_045745.1:7404357-7404521 GCF_008692095.1 Etheostoma spectabile | reverse complement strand
CATCAATGACATTCAAAACGGTGATAACTGAAACAGATGTACACACACCATGTATACATGGTGTAAATGTATGTATACATGATACATGTACATACACATACACATATGTATTGCAAAGAGACCTAAGTACTACACAGATAAGAACATCTGCCTCTACACCACCA
>NC_045745.1:7397219-7404332 GCF_008692095.1 Etheostoma spectabile | reverse complement strand
TGTTTAGACAACAGTGTCATATGTATTTTATATTTTTAGTTATTTTATGTTCACTTTGGTGGTGTAGAGCAGATGTTCTTATCTGTAGTACTTAGTCTCTTTGCAATACATATGTGTATGTTTATGTACATTTATCATGTATACATACATTTACACCATGTATACATGGTGTGTACATCTGTTCAGTTATCACCGTTTTGAATGTCATTGATGTTCAGAAAACATTTTGTGACAAAAATCTGTCTTTATTGCTGATAATTAAACATAAGGCAAAAACGTTACAATAAATGATGTTACAGAACCATTGTCATTATTAGAACCATAACTAACATGTCACACACATAGAAAGCACTCATAGTGTAAAACTAAAAAAATACACACAGACCACAACAACAAATTAACTACAGCTGTTCTGATATTCCAGACCATCTGAAGCCTTTGGCCTGTAACCCCCCCCCCCCCAAATATCATCAGTGTCCCGTATCAAAACCACAACAATATACAGTGCTGAACAATGAACAGGAATTAATTACAAAGATTACAATAATACCAGACCAACATGTACAGTACATGAACATGTATTTAGGAAACGTCTGCGTTTTCAGCCCCAAAGTGGACCAGCTGCTGTCTCTTCCTGTGTGATACAGGCGGTATATGTAGAACGTAGCGATGATCATAGACCGTTATATTAATATATTATATGACTATACAATCTATGCGATGTATACATCCATTCAAGGCAGAAAATGCGGGACTGTTGTGCAAATCAACGTTGCGATTAGCGTTGCATTGCAAGCTAGCGATTTTTAAAAAGTTTCAGTTAGAACATGGGTCAAGTATACATGTACAGGACTGCATAGACCACAAAACAAGACTGTCGTAACTTTTTAATCAATTATTTAAGCCGAAAGTACTTACATTCATGTGTCTCTCTGGTCGATGCAGCAGCCACACACTGCATGTGTGTTTACGAGTGAGGTCGCGTCCACACTCGGTTCGTAGGGTATACACCCCTTGGTCTATCCCTTTCCCCTTGGTCCTAATAGGTATTGGACACCACTAGGTGCCGCGTGAACGCGTAAAAGCTAGGGGAAGGGGTAAGGGGTAGGGGTAAGACGAAGGATTTGGTTCAGCCTTACTCTAGAGCAGAAAAAAGGGCGGATGACGACAAAAAATAAATAAAACTAGTTTTATTTGCAATACAAAAAAAGTTTAAGGATTATGTAGGCTAAGTCTGGCATCAAGACTTTTAGTCTAACATTAGTGCATAGTTGCTCTAACTTCAACCTATAATGTGGCCCTATATTTACACACACTATATTTGCAGCGTCTTCACGTTGCCGCCAGAAGATGAAGAGATGGAAAGACAGAAAGACGCACGGTCTTACACATGTGCAAAGGGCGGTTCCGTGTGATCGGTTGCCGATCTAACATAAATCAATCTCTTAGGTGGAGCAATTATACATTTTTAGTTTAACCACTAATAAATATATATAAATTATGTTAAATAATTTATATTTTAATTTAGGTGGAGAGATTATATCTCCAATCTGGCCTAGGAACGCCTCGGGATCCCCCAGTCGGAGCTGGTTGATGTGGCTCGGGAAAGGAAGTTTGGGTCCCCTACTGGAGCTGCTGCCCCCGCAACCCGATACCGGATAAGCGGATGAAGATGGAATAACATATAATATATATATATAATTTATATCCATCTTATCCGCTATATATATATATATATATATTGCATTAAAGATCAGCCCCCCACTCGATCAGCTGCTATTTGTCTATAATGGAGTGGTATGGACATTTGTAAGTGAGCCCAACTTTGACCGGTTGTGTATACCAAATCAATACACATTTCTATTGGCTCAGTCTGCCACAAAAAAAACTATTCCAGTTGATTCTATGGTGTCAGCATTTTGACAGTTGTCATGGAAACATGGATTGGTCATGTGAAAAGGGTAGAACAGAAAGCTAAGTGACAGTTCTCTGATGCTGGGGAAATCACAATTTTCAGATTGTAGGCACACTAGCCCATCGATGGGGGGGGTCAATCATATTACAGGCAGGCCTTTGCCACCAGGTGGCCCCCCCATAGCCCCGCCCTGTAGAATTGCTGTTCTTTTGTCCTTGTCCTTTTAGACAGTACAATCATAGTATGAGGATGTAGTATTCAAATATTTTCTCCATCTGAGCTCTGGCTATTAACTTAAGCAGCCTAGTATTTGCTTTCTGGCGGTAGTAATTAAACACAAAAAGAGCAGCTTGAAACGTGCAATTTCTGCTCGAAGGTTAGTTTGACAGCAGCGTTGGAGCAGCAGGTTATTGTTGACAGGACAAACAGCTCCGGCTGTTTCAAAATGACTTTGCTATCAATGTTGAAAACGTTCGAAATCCACTTGACTTCTTTTCCCTCCTGCGCGTGGTTTTCTTGTGAAACCCGTTTTTCGCCTGCTGTCTGTTTTGTCATCGCCCTGGCTTTCTCGTATTTGGGCTTCCTGGAAACTGTTGACACTGTCGAAGCCTACAGCTTGCTCTGTAATTTGTCATTTCAATAGCATCCCCGGACTCACGATTCGCGTGATTCAACATGCAATGTTTTTGTGAAGCCCCCATGTTGGAACAATCAGATTTTCTTTTTTCACGCAGCTCTGTCAGCAGCTTTTTAACCCTTGTGTTGTCTTCCCGTCAAATGTAAAAATCACACTTTTGTTGATGCATTTTATTGATGTTTTTAACTTTTTCTTACATTTTGTCCTTTTTTTAACACTTTTGACGCTTTTTTTCCCAATGGTTTTTCACTTTTTGACGTTTTTAACACTACGTAACACTTCTTAACTTTAGTTTTACAGTTCTTTTTGGAATCTATGTCAATAACCTCCTTTTTTAGGAAATATACTAATTGTTTGAGTGAAAGCAGAAATGAGAATTTTTTTAGACTAAAATTAAGGAATGGATGTTGATGGATAATTTCATTTCAATTCAATTTTATTTATAGTATCAATTCATAACAAAGTTTCTCTCGAGACACTTTACAGATAGAGTAGGTCTAGACCACACTCCAGAACTCACAAGGACCCAACAGTTCTAGTAGTTTCCTACTCACAGACTGAATATGTCAACTTTACTCAATACTATTTCAAAACCAATTGTTTTTTCAAATGCTATGAAATTGAATAGACCACCCCAAAATTAATGAGAGATTTGTACTTGCCAAAGAGCGTTGTGTGGAATCAGTCATGTTTTTTGGGAAATAAAAAGAACATTGATGTAGGAAAACGGGTCAATTTGACCCGAGGACAACATAGGGTTAAATTCAATGGCTTGACAACAGACAGATGCCGCTCATGTTCAGGAAATCACACAGGAGGAAAACAACAGAATTATTACTTTGCACAAAAGTGGGTGAAAATAAAAACAAAGCGGTTGTGAAGGGGGGGCGTGGTCTGTAATTAGCTGCGGTGGAAAGAGGTGAGGGGATAGATCATAGGCTCGCTCGAAATGAGCCAGGCCTGCGCAGAATGGGTCACCAGCGTTAGACTTGTGTCCGACTTGATCCCGACTTTCTCTAATGCAGACCCAGGGTATGCTGGGAAACGCCTGGCTCTGCTGATTGTGGAGACTGAACAAAGTGATATTGTATGAGAACTGAACAAAATATGTTGTTTAATAGTTATCATGTGAATATTTTGAACTTGGAACACCTTTCTTTATTAAAACGTCTGTGAACTGTTAAGAACTTGCCAATACACCCAGTCTCTCTTAAACCAATAGTAAAGCAGATAATATGATGTACTAACCCACTTTTATGTAAAATAATGATGTTTGCCCACATTTATGTTAAACAACTATATGCTACACCCATTATGTAAATCAACTTTCTGTACACACCCACTTAATGAAACGGCTGAGCAGGGAATGAAAGTTTTGGAAGACTGCTGAATGCATTTCAGCTTTATTCCCCTTTGCCAAAGAAAACCAAGTCTGTGTCCGTGAGTAATTTTTTTCCTCTCAAGTCCTCGAACCTAACACTGATCCAACAGCTGATTGTTCAAAAAGACTCAACATGATAACGTTTCATAAACTTTTTATTGTTTTTGAATTGAGGGGTTTTATTGCTATCTGTCGATTCACAGGCTTATGTTCTACAGAACCCTTGTTGTGTGGCTGATAGTTATGTTTAGAATTCTAGAGAGACTAAATCACATCACAGAACGCCTGCTCTCGTCCACTTACAGGCGAGGCTCATCTCTAAAGAGCCTCTGAGAGCAGCGCCAGGTGGGTTGATTGTTGTTGAACTATTGTACTCTCTCTTTATCCAGTAGCGTGCTGCACCCTGAGATGACTGCCACACTCCAAAGAAGTTTCCATCCACTTGTCAATCGAATTATCTGAAGAAACGCAAAGCTTTTGAAGTGTGTTTCCATCCACGGCTTTAAAGCGTGTGTAAGGACGTCACATGCTGTTTTGTGAAAAATTGGTATGTTAATTGATTTTAGACATTTGAAGGTGTTTCCATTCATTTTTGCACTCAATCGTACAACATTCAAGCAAACATTTGCGAACAAAGTTTTTCTAGACAAAATGATCGCGCCGTCTACCAACACATGATCAACATTGGACAAGTTGTAATAGTGCTTATGTGCCAGCTGATAGTGAAATATCAAGCTAGAATAGGAAAACAACAACACTATCAACACATCACTATGAGATGCAGATGTAACTCCCTTTTTATTTCCCTCCGGCACCGCTGTGAGACAAAAGAATTTTGAGACTGTCTCACTGTTTGAGTGCCTTCCGTTTACTCTGCAGGACTCCCACGGCTTGTCCTAACCTTTGTCGGCCATTTCCTTCGGTTCCTGAGAAATTATGGCATTTCTTAGATTTGTGCCATTTAAATTAGCCGTTATATTTGCTCGTAAATTAATTCAAAAAAGTCTCTTAGGGTCCCATTAGATCTGTCTTGTTGACACCCGCCATGTTTGCAAACAGAGCAGAAATCCTGGGCAGAAATGAACTAAAACTTCTTCAATTTGTGGCGAGTTGCAACATAAAATGACCTTAAACTAAACTCTCATTCTATTTGTTCGGCAAATAACTTTCCATCAGCGTTTATCGCATAAGCCGTATCAATCAGATAAAATCCGATAGACCGACATATTGTTTGAGTTGATATTCATGACATTCCATCAAATTTTACTGTTTCCATAAGGCATTTTCCATTCAATATCACTTAATTTTGATAAAAATGTGTGGCTGGAAACATAGCTAGCTATATATATTATATATAATATTATATATATAATATTATATATATATAATAAACTCACCGGCCACTTTATTAGGTACCCCATGCTAGTAACGGGTTGGACCCCCTTTTGCCTTCAGACTGCCTCAATTCTTCGTGGCATAGATTCAACAAGGTGCTGAAGCATTCCTCAGGGAGTTTGGTCCATATTGACATGATGGCATCACACAGTTGCCGCAGATTTGTCGGCTGCACAACCATGATGAGAATCTCCGTTCCACCACATCCCAAAGATGCTCTTTGGATTGAGATGTGGTGACTGTGGAGGCCATTTGAGTACAGCGAACTCATTGTCATGTTCAAGAAACCAGTCTGTTGATTCCGCTTTATGACATGGCGCATTATCCTGCTGAAAGTAGCCATCAGAAGTTGGGTACATTTGGTCTAAAGGATGGACATGGTCGCAACAATACTCAGGTAGGCTGTGGCGTTGCAACGATGCTCAATTGGTACCAAGGGGCCCAAGAGTGCCAAGAAAATATCCCCACACCATGACACCACCACCACCAGCCTGAACCGTTGATACAAGCAGGATGGATCCATGCTTCATGTTGTAGACGCCAAATTCTGACCCTACCATCCGACTGTCGCCGCAGAAATCGAGACTCATCAGACCAGGCAACGTTTTTCAATTTTCTATTGTCCAATTTCGATGAGCTTTGCAAATTGTAGTCTCAGTTTCCTGTTCTTAGCTGAAAGGAGTGGCACCCGATGGTGGTCTTCTGCTGCTGTAGCCCATCTGCCTCAAAGTTCGACGTACTGTGCGTTCAGAGATGCTCTTCTGCCCACCTTGGTTGTAACGGGGGTTATTTGAGTTCACTGTTGCCCTTCTATCACTCAAACCAGTCTGGCCATTCTCCTCTGACCTCTGGCATCAACAAGGCATTCCGCCCACAGAACTGCCGCTCACTGGATTTTTTTTTTTCTTTTTCGGACCATTCCTGTAAACCCTAGAGATGGTTTGCGTGAAAATCCCAGTAGATTAGCATTTCTGAAATACTCAGACCAGCCCTCTGGCACCAACAATCATGCCACGTTCAAAGTCACTCAAATCACCTTTCTCTCCCCATACTGATGCTCGGTTTGAACTGCAGGAGATTCTCTTGACCATGTCTACATGCCTAAATGCACTGAGTTGCCGCCATGTGATTGGCTGCTTGAAATTAAGTGTTAACGAGCAGTTGGACAGGTGTACCTAATGAAGTGGCCGTGAGTGTATATATACATACATACATACACACACCACCAGTCAAAGAATGTGTTGTGTTCAGGACGGTGAGGACTGCTGGTTTGACTTCATCTTTTCACTGAAGGAGTTTGAAACTAATCTGTAACATGGAGTTACAGAGAATATCCCATGTTTCCACTCTTTAGCCCACTGAAGTCATGGCAAATCTTCAATCAATCAAAACACATTCAAAATTTCACAGAATGCAGATAAAAACTGGTTTGTAGTGTGAACCTCTGTTGGATTTCATACAATAAAACCAGGCATGTACTGGGCTTGATACCCTGTGCATCTGAAACAGTTTAGAACAGAGTGATTGACTTTAAATTTATTAGTGTTTTGCCACACAAAGATGAGGGTGATCTTTCTTACTGCGCCTCAGATTCCTTTTGTGTTCATTACTGCAGAAGTATACGGTGTCCTTCATTCGAACGGATGCAGATTGATCCTTTCTAAACGAAACCCACACAATCAACAGACAGAGACGGCATCTTGGAAGTTTGTGATAAATTCTGTAATGTGATGTCACCAAGTGGTGTCCCATTTCATAGGGGTATGTTTTCACCCCTACCCCTTA
>NC_045745.1:7396686-7397198 GCF_008692095.1 Etheostoma spectabile | reverse complement strand
GGGGTAGGGGTAAGGGCCAAGGGGTAGGGGTAAGACGAAGGATTTGGATTCAGCCTAAAGGTGTTGCAAAATGGCAAGTCGGGCTGTCCTGCGGATCATTTTTGGTGAAGTATGACTCTGGAAAACTGCAGCTTCCTGCAATAGAGGAGTGAAGGGGCAGAGGATTAAAGAAGTCCTGTCTATCACAGATTTTTTTGTGTTTTTTGTACACATCAATGGCTATGTAAAACATGCAAGACAACTGCAAACTTGCTTGTTGGAGGCATTTAGGGGTTAGATCTTTAGACAACCTGCTCCGTCCCTGTGCCACCATAAAAATCACATTTGGCTGAATTGTGTCATTATTTATTTTTTCCAACCCTGCTTCAGTGTGACAACCTCAACACCAGGAGGGAGTGTGTCCTGAGAAGCCTCTTCCTCTACCTCAATGAAGATCCAGACACCTTCTTCCAACAATATCTGGTAAATTCAAAACAATATGTTTGTCATGTAGTGTTGAACAGTTCCTCCCT
>NC_045745.1:7396125-7396676 GCF_008692095.1 Etheostoma spectabile | reverse complement strand
TCTCCCATGGCACACTTTATTTATAATGACAAAGCCTTATGGTTAATTGGCTAATGTCACTTCCCCCAATGTGATAAAGTTGTCCCCTTATTTCTTTGTCTGTCTTCATTAAACACTCGTGGTTCTCTGTGTTTGTGGTGTTCAGGCACTGGCGACTGAGGACGCAGAAAGGGACCTAGCAACCAGTCATGGGGATTTATGTGATCAGAAGAGATGGGGATCAGGAGCCTGAGGACGTTGGAGTTGTGACTGAGGTGTTAGGGGTTAGTGAGACCCAGAACACAGAGATACAAAAATACTCGGTAAACGGGATAAAGTAAAGGTGGTTTAACGGATGCAGAGGTAATTCCAAAAGAACAGGTGACAGATCGGCGGGATGGTGGAAGGAAGCTCGGTTGGATCTGTACGGCGAGGCAGAGTAGAAACGGTGAACATGAGACAAACACGAAAACAAACACAAGAGCAAACACAAGGGCAAATACTGAGAGCCAAGTTACCGCGTGAGAGAATGTAACAATCTGGCGCTGAAGAGGTGGTCAGCCCGGGTTTAA
>NC_045745.1:7396016-7396115 GCF_008692095.1 Etheostoma spectabile | reverse complement strand
CAGGAGATGATGAGTAGATGGGATACAGCTGAGTGGATGAAGGAATAGGAGATGGGTAGTGTTAGAAATTCAAACTAACATCGCGTTTGTTTGGATCTC
>NC_045745.1:7395918-7396006 GCF_008692095.1 Etheostoma spectabile | reverse complement strand
GGAGGCTGAAGGTCAAATTGAGAATTAGGAAATGCAACGGCAGTGATGAAGATGATAAGACAAAGACAATAAGACACAAACAAACAAA
>NC_045745.1:7393438-7395908 GCF_008692095.1 Etheostoma spectabile | reverse complement strand
AGCTGACAGCGGACTGATCCACGCTTCCCCTCATGGAGTCACGTGAAACCAGTCATGAAACTTCTTAGATCACACTCATTTACGCGCTGCACCGGGGGGCTGTTCCTTTTACCCTGGAGCATTCAAATCCTTTCTCATTGGTCCATTGTTGTCATGACAGCAGGTCGAGTGCATCTTTGCTGTCCAATCAGAACCTGCCTTCTGCACCTTTGGGGGTCGCTTTTGGTTGCAGAGCAAATGGTTCTGTTGTGTAAATGTGAAACTCTAACATCAACACAGTCCAATCAACATTGTATTGTTTTAGCCTAGACTAAGACCCCAGGGGACAGGAGACAGAAGACCACCTTTTGTTGCATAGCAGGAAACCCCTTTCCATATGTTAAAAAGAGGGGGGAAATGGGGACAGATGTATGCATCATTTTCTAACCTGGCTCCTTCAGACATTATAACTTTTTAAAACTCAACAGTAGCCACACCTCTGGTAGGAACGCCTTCACGGCCAGACAGACAACAGACAAGACAAACAGAGGAAAAGGAAAGCATGCCAAAGGTTGGGGGAAGACAGCAGACCACAACAGAAGGCATCCAAGTCCTGAACAACTTGGACAGTGTCCTCATGGGCTTCGTCATGCTTTTTAGGCTCATTTATTCACTTGATCTGAGTTTTACAGACAACCTCAAATACATCTTGAGTTTTTCCAGAAGATCATAATGAATTTGGATGCTGAATGCAAAGATACAACAGCTGAAAATCAAGTTGTTTGCATAGGAGAACAAAACCTCTACCATCTACCTTGATGGAGCGTTTAAGACAGATTACACGGGCTTGGACAAGTGTTTACACCCAGAAAGTTTGCCCATTTTACCTTATCGCAATTTCTTGACTCTGCCTCCTCGGTGCCATTCATCTCTACATATTTGATTTCATGACTCTTGAGATGGATTAAAATTGAGTTTTATTGTAAGTTTAACTCTTTATTTTTGAATTTTTTTTGTTTGTTTTTGTTGCAAGTGACATTTACGTGAAGTTATAGTTAAGTGACTTCCTTGCTGGTTATAATCACTCAGAATGGTATTTTTAACAGTGGTCCCCAAAACTTGTTTGTTAGCAGCTATGTTAACACACCAACCACCAAGGCTGTTTTCAATTTAAATGAACAGTGGGGAGTTTTGTGTTTGCCACAGCCTATTGGTTGTAGATGCCATTTGCAGACTTTTTTTTTTCTTTCCCTCATGTAATTGTAGTCCAAGGAAAGCAACTACAATACATTTATCCAGATATAGAGGTTTTGCAGTGCATTCTATCCAGCTATAGCAGGAGTGTCAACCTCAGCTTTACTAAGGAACACATTGAAGAATGTCTAAGATAATGTCTTTGTTGTCGAGATTGGGGCTAGCTGGATATTCAATTGTACCAGTATATTGTAAATGTGAATTCATATACTTAAATTTTATCTTGTTAAAAAAATAATCTATTTTTGTTTAAGATGCCCTCCAGACATTAGTATTAAGATGCATACAAATTTGAGAGGACCAATAATCGTTTTGTTTTTTACGCAGCAAAAAAGTATACTTATTACATGTAAATCCTTTAAAAGGGGAATTTACTCCTACCTCATAGAATTTCCAAAATCTATGAAGTTTCCTGCTGGATGCAAGATGTCCAGTGGTGCAGTAACATTCACATGTTGTTGAGTACTGCACACATAGTCAGTGTACGTGCACTTTACAGCTTCAGTTTCTACATCACATTAATATTTATTGGATCAGACTTGAACTCCAAATTAGTTGTGATATCATAAATCATGCCAGTAGGCCTGCCCCTTAAAACTGAATTTTCACTAAGCTTGGAGCAAAACTTTCAGCAGTGTGTGAAAACAGCTTTTCATGTCTAAAACTCTGCACTTGTTTGAGATTCACTGTGTAGAATAGATGACACTTCAATGATCCCCACAGGGGACGTTTACATATTATCGCAGCTATGTTTCTTGAGCGGTGGTAATATGTGAATGTCCCCTATGAGGATCAAGAAAGCTCATTCTACTTTACATCATTCAGTACAGTGAAGCTCAAACATCCAACAAGAAGAAAAAATGAATAAAAGATGGTAAAATCTTAATGTATTTCAATAAGTGTCAACCAAGTTTGTCTCATGTGTATGTTAATGGGGATCAAATGAAATGTTATATATTTTCTTTTCCAATAATTATGCACATTTGAGTTGGGCAAATGTAAATCAGTTTCATTTAGCTAATGTAATTATTTCATTTCAGCTGAATTTGATCAAAATGTGTTAGGCTAACTCAATGACATACTATTGTATCTATTTGAAAATAATTTAGGCTCACTCATTTATATTCTGTTGTATCCATTTGATATAAATTACTCAGGCTAACTGGTTAACATTCTGTTGTATGGATGTACTTAATTTGAGTTGGGGCAATATATATATATATATATATATATTTGT
>NC_045745.1:7391567-7393428 GCF_008692095.1 Etheostoma spectabile | reverse complement strand
ATGTTAATCCTGCCCACAATTTTAATTGACTTCATCCAATGAGTCATTTTTTTGAGTGCAGACGCTGCTGTGCAGCTAGCAGGCCGAGCTAGCTACCGGCAAGCTAAGGTTAAGGTAGATGACAGTACAAACTTTGAATTCAAACAATTTCTTCATTATGAGTTTAAAACACATCTTGTCATGTAAGGACCCTTTTCATGTTGCATAACAATTTTAATTGCATTTTCTGTGTGTTAAGAGGCATGAAGGCACTCTTTAAAACATGCCCCCACAACTGGCATTTTAGCTAACTGGGAGCTCTGGCCATTAGCTGCAGCAACTCCAGTTTGCTAGCACCGATTTTGGTCGTTGTTTTTCCTAATGACAGTACTCGGAGACTAGCCTGCTGGCTCCGTCCTCTTACGTACTTCCGCTCAATTTTCTTTTCCCTTCAGTACTCCGTCTGGGTTTGTGGTGTATTCGCGGGTTTTCTCCAGCCACATTTTAACCGGGCCAATCAGTGAACAGAGGGAGTGGCTGACAACGCTGCCGAATATCCAGAAGTTAAAACCTGAGCAAGAACAATCTTTGTTGAGTTTTGTTGGTGGCCGTGATGTTGTGTGCACACAGAGGCGCACGGTTCATGGTTGGAAAGCTATGTTAAGTGTGTGAGCAGTCAGAATAAATACCGTTGCTTGTAAATTGTCTGTCTTGGCGTTGATTTGTGCTGAGGCTAACATAAAGGGGCAGTGAGTCCTGCTGCACTTGTCCTGAAGAATCCAGAGTACAAAGCCCGAATGAAACATATAGATGCCTGATGATTGAGGTATATGACACAGCCGGGCAAATATTAAGGGTGGGGCAAAAAAATCTATACAAAGACGCAAAGTATCAATCTATTATGTACGTGTTGGTCCGTTTGTCTGCTTGACAGTCCCATTTTGCAACAATTAAATTGAAGTGAAAAATATTTTGGGGAATTGATTTGAAAATGGGAAAAATGTGGAGTTGGAAAAAAGATAATATATTGCAATGTTTAAAATCGCAATGATATGGTATTGTGATGATATCATATTGTGAGGCCTGTGGTGATTCCCATCCCTAGCAAATACCAGACAACCAATGTCAACGCCCATTCTGGATGGATTTGGAATTAAACCAATATCGGTTTTCTGAATGAGCTTGCTTGTTTGGAAGGAAGTTACTTTAGAACAAAAGCAGATGGTGCTGGACTCGGTCGAGACCAACTAGAGTATTGGCGAGACCAACGGCCAAGTCTGAGTCTCTGGAATGACTATGGGAGTTGTCAAGACGTCTTACTGAGGAGTATCGCTCAGTTAATTACTGCCGTTATTTCCTCAGTCTCCTCCAGACATAGAGGTTGTCTCGCTCCAGCCCTCATTATTAAACACAAGGTTGTTTGTCTCTTTATGGCGTAGGAGGACGTGGGGAGGGGAAAAAAAGCAGAGGATCTGATTTAATGCGTGCTTTTTAATTTTGGGCACGTGCATAACTTAGACACTTAAGGGCCAGGATGGGTGGAGACGAGAGACTATTCCAGGGTGTGTATGCTTTTGTCATGTGATGAAGGGTGACATGAGGCTGGTGCAATTTTAAAGATGCCACGCAAGCTATCCCCCCCCCCCAACCACCTACTGTCAAATTAATTAGGATTCTCTTCTGTGACTACTGTAAACAAATGAGACTGTGATGAAGATAATTGAAGCTACTTCGTCCTACAGCCAGCGTTCCTCCGGCTGCTCCCTGGTGTGTCTGCTTTACAGAGCGACATAAAGGTTAAGGTTCAAACGTAGCGCCGGTGATGGCCGCTACAAGGGGAATACTGATGTGGGAAAAACACTTTAAACACTCCCTAAAAAAA
>NC_045745.1:7389130-7391557 GCF_008692095.1 Etheostoma spectabile | reverse complement strand
AAGAAGGGTGACCTCTAGTTCACCCAGAAAGAGCGTGCGCCCCATGTAGGCTGAGTCCTTTGCAGCGGCCCAGGTTCAAGTCCGACCTGCGGCCCTTTGCTGTGTGTAATCCCCCCATCTCCCTCCCACCTTTACTGTCTGTCCACTGGCACTCTGAAATTAAGGGAAAAAATGCCCAAAGAATCTTTAAAAAAAGAAAAACCTTTTAAATCAGCGGGAGTATATACTTAGCGGGAGTATGTGTATGTGTGTGTGTGTATATACACATATATGTATACTGTATCATATAAAATTCAATTTAAAAGAATGAAGTTTTTTTTTTTTATTATTCGGGATTTAAGGAGTTATATTACTTAAAAATAGGGCCCCCCCCCTCCATATCCACCCCAGTCCCTCCATAGACAAATTAAAAGAAAAATACCCCGGTGTTACAGTTTGACAAGGAATTTTAAATAAAGACAAAAAAAATGAAATAATTTTTAATAATAATTTTTTCACATTAGAAATATTTTAGGATTAGACAGACACATTTAAAAGGATGTTATTAAGTGCTTATTATATTGATTGCCATTGTGATAATAACAAAAACACAAAGCCATCATAACAGGTTAGTAAAACAAGTGCTTGGATAAAAGTGCTTAGCGTTAGGGTCAGCTTTTAATAAAAGCCAATAGATGTGATATGAACTTGTAATGGTGCAAGGAGAGAAGGATGGAGAAGTACATTTCTTATTTTCAAGGCTGGATCTAAGTTGGTAATCTCCCTTACAGTCATAAAAGCAAGAACTCTTATAAGAACTGATATAGAATGAAACTGTTTCATATGTCTCCAAAGGCTACTACAGGCTGCTATTGTCCAGCTACAGTATGAACAGAGCAATAACATATTATCTTTGCTTGGAGGCGTTGCTCATGGATGAGATTATTATTTCCTGAATTCAGCAAGAATGCGAGAATAATTGTTTTATTAATGAGTGTGTCAAAGTTAAATCCACACAAAGTCCCTGGCATAGACAAAAAAAATTGAATTTGTGTTTCCAGTGAACTTATATTATATTATTATTATTTGTGATGCCACATTAACTGAAAACATATATACTATCAGTGCGTGAACACTGCAGTAAATGCTTTATCCAAATGAATTATTAAAAGGCAGATCCATGTGATGTAGTTTGCTGGTTACACAGCCTTAGTAACCAAACATCCATCATCTTTTTCCAGGACGGTGTAATGCAGAACTGCAGGTTCTGTTGATTTTACAGCACCTCTGCTTTAACAATGACAGGGTGGTTTATTAAAGTCTTTTTTCAAAAGTGTGACCAACAACTGGGATGTTAAGGGGAAGGTAGTGAAGCAACAGCCGAAGAGGCTGAAGAACCTCAATCATTAATGACCTAAGTGACAACACATCTATTAAATAGTCTTTACATTTAAACCATGTCCACATTGCATATTGAATATGTTTTAGCGTATAATTTAAATTAGGATGCATGTTACTTAGTCAACAACGGCGGCGAAGAAGAGCGTATACAGAAGCAGCATAATGTAAGCTAAACATGAATGCAATACGGTGTAACACCAGCCTGGTTCTGGGTAGCCTACTATATTGGGTCATTCAGGGTGCAGATATCATGTCTTTATATCTGGAATGGATTTAAAGCACCCATATTATGCTCATTTTAAGGTTCAGAGTGAGACATCTCACTATACTATCTTTGTTGGGAGTCGCACAGTAGCTAGGTAATGATAACATCAGCTACATAACGGTTTTTCTTACTTTGGTCAGTCCAAGGCCGGATTAGCTGGGAGACTTCTTCTAAATGAGGGGCATACTGCGGAACAGGGACATGGAAGTAGTTCTTTTGGAGATTATGGTCAACTGGTTGTAGCAGTGTTTTGAATGCAGATGTTGAACAGACTGAAGGGAGAGACATTTAGAAACCGTAGCTCCCTCAGAACAGCACGGATAGTTTAAGTTTGTACAGCATGTGTGTGGAAGCACCAGATACACAAAATAACACCCCACCCCAAATTTTTTATAATGTGGGTACTTTAAAGAAAGTAATGTTATTGTAATGGATGAAAAGGAGGATATGTGTAAGCATGTGCATTGGGTTTCCATTAAGGCAATTAAATGCCGCCCATTTTACCTTCCTCAGGAGTTCACCTCAGTTATTATTCTTGCCGTTTATATCCCATCTAGATCTGCACAATATTGGAAAAATCTGACATTGCGATATTTTTTCACCTGCGATATATGTTGCGATATGAAAAAAGAAAAAGTAATTTTTAAAAGATGACGTAAACAGCTCTATTTTGAAATAATAAATCATTCTCAACTACTGTGGGGATTTTGTAGGGGAGTGCATCTACATAGAAGAAAAGAATGAAAAAGGATATTTTCTAATGTGAACCATTCTTTGTTGAA
>NC_045745.1:7388265-7389120 GCF_008692095.1 Etheostoma spectabile | reverse complement strand
TGCTTTACAAACACCAAAGCAAGTAAGCTGTGATTTTGGAGAGGGAAATTAGGTTTTGTTAGAAAAAATCAAACTATTACATGTTTTTTGATTTGATGACGATGAAGAGAGGCTGAGGGTCCAATTGAGAATTAAGAAAAGGTTCAATGAAACAGCATGCTGAAGATGATAAGACAATGACAATACGACACAAAACATGATAACACAGCAGCTGACAGTGGACTTGATCCATACTTTTCCCTGAGGGAGTCACATGAGACCAGTCTCGAATATTCCTAAATCACACACATGTATCCCCTGCACCTGGGGGCGGTTCCTTTTCACCTGGTGTATTCAAATCCATTCTCATTGGTCCGTCGTTGGCACATTAACATGTTGAGTGCATCATCACTGTCCAATAAGGAAGGACATGGCTCTAAACTCCGCCCCTTTGGGGTTGTTTTCGGTCACAGATCGAAAGGTTCTATCATGTATATGAGAAATTCTAACAAAATACAGTTAATCAACATTATATTGTCTTAGCCTAATCTAAGACACCAGAGGGTGGAGACAGGAGGTTACGTCCTGGTGTGATCGGCTTCTTTCTGTATGTTAAATGCCAGCTTTGACCTGATCAATTCTTTGGAGTCAGAGCCAGAGAATGGGAAGGTGAGAGACAGTAGGGCCGTCCTGACCTCTTCACAGAGATAAAATGCATATTATCCTAACCTGGCTGCATCATAAAAACAGAGATACACTGTTTTCAAAACATTGTTTAACTTTTTACAACTCAACAGTAGAAATACGCTGGTTGACTAGCATGACACCATTGTATTCATATAATAATCAGCCCAGGCTAACGTGAATGACAGTGAC
>NC_045745.1:7381030-7388255 GCF_008692095.1 Etheostoma spectabile | reverse complement strand
CTTCCTCTAAATTTCAGGTTGTGGTCGACTAGTAGGGCCAGCTCGTTAGTTTGATAAATTGATCAGACCTGCATGTCCCGCCCACTAGGAACAAACTCTGTGTATCCACGAACAATTAAATCAGTGGGAATTACATTAGATCAGGCACAGGCTTCTGTAGCCGCGGCTCCAAACCGTAACGTTAGCTGGGACAGACGGACCCTTTATTTCTTTAGGCTAACTATATTAGCTTTAGCCTGGCTGATAGCAGCTTTCTGGTTATTTCTTTAGGCTAACTATATTAGCTTTAGCCTGGCTGATAGCAGCTTTCTGGTTGGTTTTTAGCTAATCTATTAGCTTTAGTGGTGATAGCAGCTTTCTGGGTTTCTTTGGCTAACTATATAGCTTTAGCCTGGCTGATAGCAGCTTTCTGGTTGTTTCTTTAGGCTAACTATATTAGCTTTAGCCTGGCTGATAGCAGCTTTCTGGTTGTTTCTTTAGGCTAACTATATTAGCTTTAGCCTGGCTGATAGCAGCTTTCTGGTTGTTTCTTTAGGCTAACTATATTAGCTTTAGCCTGGCTGATAGCAGCTTTCTGGTTGTTTCTTTAGGCTAACTATATTAGCTTTAGCCTGGCTGATAGCAGCTTTCTGGTTGTTTCTTTAGGCTAACATATTAGCTTTAGCCTGGCTGATAGCAGCTTTCTGGCTGATAACGCCAGACGTAAATATGGTGAGTACAGTATCCTCATGAAACATGAGGATAATAGACAAAGAGAAGAACTTTGAATACTGCAATATTGACGGTTCGATTACCTACTTTGTCAAATAATTTCAATCATCATTTCATTCACCACAAAAGAAGAACTCTTAACCCAGTAAGTTTACCAGAGAGACTTGGAGTCATTCTGAGAATCTTGCCCTTAAGCTGGTCCATGCTTCCTGTTTTCTCTTTGTCGTGCACCGCTGAAAAAAATGGAGTGGTGCTTGACCTCTGGTAGCGCACTTTAAATCGTGGCACGCCAGCGAGATCTATGTCATTTTGACGTCACATTGTCGCATGACAGGTCGGGAACGGTGACTGTAAAAGGCCTTTAGGGGGCTTTCACACCTGCCTCATTTAGATTGGTCGATTCCTACTACAGTTGGTTTCAACCGGTTTCGGACTGAGAGAGATAACGTTCCCAAACTGTTAAACAGTGTGCAGTTAAACATGCACACACATACAAGTTCCAAGATTTAAGTTATTTAGCTGTATTTAGGGAAGAATAGGTGATATCCTTGAATGTTTTTCATGACACATTGACTAATTAAAGAAACACGACTTATGTATAAAGTTATAAATGTCTGTAAATATGTTTGTACAATTATTCCTACACTGTGTGGGACTAATGTTGATTTAAAAAGAAAATGTCTTGTTATTTTTTGAAATGTATTTGAGAGTTCTATTCATTACTGACAGGCATAGCAACAGTAACTATGGCAAACAGTAAACGTGTTCTATCTAAGATTCCATGTGACATCATTCTCTGATGACACATTTGTGCTTTGATCTTAGATTCCTTGTAACATTTCTTCCACAGACAGGGACAACAGACACAGAGCAGAGGAGTAATTTCATAATTTCTCATTCAATTTCAGATTTGTTAACGAATTGTTCGTCCCATCATTCAGTCTATCGTCTCAAGTATCAGTAAGTTATTACCAGAACTCGTAGCACACACTCAGTGTTTAGTAGCTACATCTTACTGCATCAACAATAGGCTTTACTTAAAAAACTAAATATAATGGATATCTTAGAAATGCACATTGGTAATATCAAGGCAGAATTTAAGAAGCTTGATAGTGACAAACGCTTTTATAAGAACAGCAGTGAGGAACTCTTGAGGAAATTAAACATTATCACCAATGACAAAGATTCTGTGTTTTGGAGGAAACATCAAGATCTTAAACTAGAGATTGCAACTTTAAAGAAAATCATTGAGGAAAAACAAACCAAGAATGCTGTCCTCCAGGCAGAAAATCAGGATCTCAAAGAGAACGTGTTATTGAAAAACGTCACGGAAGAAGAAATCCAAAGATTGAAGAAAATAATTATTGATAAGCTTGAGAAGAATGCTGTCCTCCAGGTAGATGGACAGGATCTTGAAGAGAACTCACAGTTGAAAAACATAATGGAGGAAAACAGCAACAACAACGATGCAGAACTCATTTTAAAAAGCAAGCAAGCTTTCCGAGAAAAGATCAAAAGGGAAGTCCAAAAAATATTTGAGGATAAACGTAACAGGAATGCTGTCTTCCAATCAGAAGAATATGGGAAAGTGCATGTCCGGTGGATAAGCGGTCCCAAAGAAGCTCTCGAAGAAGATAATCAAAGCTTAATGAAAAAAAGTGAGTATGAGTGTAAGAACAATGCTGTCATCCAGGCACTGAAAGAGGGTGTAGAAGGGCACTCCCAGGTGGAAAAAGATGTCATGGAAAGCAGTCAACGTCTCCAAGATGAGAATGAAAGCTTGAAGAAAACAATTGAGGAAGAACGAAACAAGAATGCTGTCCTCCGGGTAGAAATCGACGATATGAATGTAAACTATGGTAATCTTCAGCGCGCACTGGGTTACCTTAGGTGTGAATACAGCTACCTCCTGGAAAAAAACAAAGATCGGCCAGAAAACAATGACGCTCTCCTGGTAGAAAGAGACGTCATGGACCACATCAACCTTGAGGTAGAACTTGGCCACGTCCTGTGTGATAATAAGAAGCTTATGGTAGAAAACGAGGATCTTAAGGTACAACTCTATGATATGAAGTTAAACTGCGAGAACTTGGTGCATAAATGCCATCTCCCCCAGTCCCAAAACCAGGCAACAATCGAGGAACTCCAGGAAGACATACTCCAGAGCATCAACAAGGCCCTACAGACAAAAATCAACAAACTTGAGGCAACAAATGAAGACATCCAGGAAGATAAGAACATGCTTCAAAGAGACAACAATACCCTACAGGCAAACATTAAGCAACTGGACGCAACAAACAAAGACATCTACAAAGAAAAGCCCATACTCCAAAAAAACAATGACTTAGAGGCCAAAATCACGGAAGCCAACATGGAACCCCAAGAAAGTGATGGACTCCTGATGAATGACAACCTACTTCATGTAAACGTAAAAGTAAAAATCAGAGCCTTGGAGGAGAAGGGTAGAGAAAGGCTCAAAGACCTTCCCAGGCAGGCAGAGGTCTGTTATGGAGAAGTCAAACAGAAAAAGACTTCAGTTTGGAAGACATGTAAGAGAATCTTAAAGCATGGATTTAAAAAGAATCCCATAAGAAAAGGCACTTCCCAAAGTAATGGCATTGACTTGAAGCAGGGGGAGTCCGATGGTGAGTTAAATGGTAAAAGTATCACCCATCACTCCAAAAAGAACTCCAAAAGCAAAGAAAATCCCCAAAGTAAAGACATTGGACAGGAACAGTCCGATGATGAGTTAAATGGTGAAATTATCTCTCACAGCTCCAAAAAGATCTCCAAAAGCAAAGGTAATCCCCAAAGTAATGACATTGAACACGGACATGAACAGTCAGGTGATTTAAATGGTATAATTAGCACCCATGGATCCAAAAGGAACTCTGAAAGCAAAGGGGAGTCTCACAGTGATGACATCAACATGAAGCAGGGGAAGTCACTTGACAAGTTGTTCACTAACTGCGACAACGAACATCGACCAGGTTGTTCTGGTTTGGGTTTAAAGGCCAAACGCAAATTGTAAATGGAAATTCATACCTAGACTTTCTGGCATGCTGCCTTGAAAAGTAATTTCATTTGACTTCATTAACCATTATCAGTCAAAACATTTCAGTTCATAAAAGATCTACTTGAATAAATTGAATGAATAAAAGGTGTTTAATGAGATGGTATGTTGTATACCATATAATGCTACATCAAAGAAGTTGCTAAATAGATAACCCCAGTAGAATAGCTACAGAACTAGCTACATAATATTAATAATAATGTATCCTTTACTTGTCCCACAAGAGGAAATTACAATTTATGTTGTTATTACACACAAGCTCAGTACCCATACATGCACTAAATGGAGAAATGTCAGAGTGAGGGGGCTGTCCATGGAAAGGCACCCTGAGCAGTCGGGGCTTCTGTGCCTTGCTCAAGAGCACCTTGGCAGTGCGCAGGAGGTGAACTGGCACCTCTCCAGTCTACCACCATACTTTGGTCCAGACTTGAACCGGTTCCCAACCCAAGTCCCTACGGACTGAGCTCTGCTGAGTTTGCTACGTATGTATGTGTCAGGATAAATACAGCGGTAGGCTTGAGGCAGAGGATGATGATTGATGCAGATCAACAGGTATTTATTTCCCCAACAATTAACACAAATGTAGACACCATGGGTGTTTCTCAATCTGTGTTCTGGACTTGTGTTCTTGTGTTCTTGTTAAACATCATGTTCGGTGGCCAAAGTGGCCAAACTGACCCAATGCATAAGTTTGCATTTCGCCAAGAACAGTTTAAATTCCCAGATGTGATCTTGACACGCCCATTTTACCAAGGATACATTGGATGGTAAGTTGTATGAACTTGGCAGGGCCAATATCCCAGCATTCAATTTGGGTGTAAAGCGCGGTCGGTTTCTGGTACACAGATGCAAAAGAAGTGGTACGTTTTTCACAATTTACGTCTATTATTAAATCAATAATTTAATTTTCAAGACCCCTCTTGCCCCACATTTAGACAGACCACTGCAGCCGCAACAATGGCAGAGAAAAGCCAGGTCCATAACTGTAAGATATTTAAAACATTTTTTCCGCTGTTTTTCTGTCATTACATTCTGAGTTTTGTTCCGTGTATTGTTGTAATTGTTTTTTGTTTTTATCAAGGGACAACTGAGGAAAACCAGGGCATTGATTGAATGGCGCAGTGCCAATGTTTACTGGCAGGAGGAGTACTTCAAAAAGTGGATGGGAGTGAGTCTGCATAATAATAATAATAATAATAATAATAATAATAATAATAAGTCTATCATTAAAGATGCCATTTATGGCACTCAATGTCCCCTCCCTTACAAAAATGCATGCAAAAATTTCAGATTGTAAAAATAGATCACAGCCTGCATTATTATGAATATTCCAGCAGGAGTTCCACATGACTTTTTTAAGGGCTTACATCAGATGAGATCAGTACTAAAGCATACAATAACCACAAAAGCACCAGGAAGTTTTGATGTAGTTGTGTTATGTCAATGCATGTGAGTTGTGCAGGTATTAGTTAAGGTATAAATGTAAGGTAATTTTATTTTTGGATACTCAGTAAATTACACCACGCTCAAATGTTATTATATTTGTTGTCAGTGCTAGTAGTCTTACTAATGTCTGTGAGGTTGTCCTGTTTTTTTGTTTTCTGCCTTTGTCCAGTGTCTTCATAAGCAAGTCTGGCATGACTATCACAGTCAAACAGGCCATGAAGAAATGGAATAATTTAAAAGAGAAATATAAGGTAACCTACCATTGTTTCAGTGGTGAAGTTGTAGGGCATGCTTGTAATTTAACATAGAATTAAGAAGTTCATACCAGTATGTACTATTTGGACTTGTGGAGAAAACTAATTATGCAAATTTACTAATGTTAATTCATTAATGTTTATGTTTAGGAACTTAGGGATCCTCCCACAGGAAAAGGGGTGGATGCAGGTGGGGTGACTGCTGCGATCAGTGGTGAAGTCAGATGGATGCAGCACGCCAAGGGCAGACTCAATAAGTCTGCCTCTGGTAGTTGCTGCAAATCTGACAGCCACTACAGGTGGGGTTGTCACCTCCCCGTCCTCCTCATGTCCCAATGAACAGGCCAGAGGGAAGAGGTGAGGGAGAGAGCAGCATCTGACAAGGCTGAGAGATACCTGTTACTCTTTGAGAGTCTAGTTAATAAATTATAAAATATTAAAATAAAATGTATTATTTTAGTTCATACCTGTCTTTGGTAGTATAGAAATTTGGTTTATTTACATTAAATAAATAAAGACATAATACTGACAAACTGACATTCTGTCTTTATGGTAGAGACATTAACAGTTGTACATAGTGGTAACATGCTGTGGCATGTCATTTAACGGAAGGGGACACTTTACAGTTTATAATGAGAATCATAAATTATTCAGCCCCCTTTCGTTAATATTTCGTAGCGCCACCT
Source organism: Etheostoma spectabile (assembly GCF_008692095.1). Taxonomy (NCBI): domain Eukaryota; kingdom Metazoa; phylum Chordata; class Actinopteri; order Perciformes; family Percidae; genus Etheostoma; species Etheostoma spectabile. The sequence goes on along the minus strand of NC_045745.1, from coordinate 7,382,085 downwards.
TTTGCTGCAGCTGTAAGTCGCTTGGGGTATGTCTCTATCAGTTTTGCACATTGAGAGACTGAAATTCTTGCCCATTCCTCCTTGCAAAACAGCTCGAGCTCAGTGAGGTTGGATGGAGAGCGTTTGTGAACAACAGTTTTCAGTTCTTTCCACAGATTCTCGATTGGATTCAGGTCTGGACTTTGACTTGGCCATTCTAACACCTGGATATGTTTATTTGTAGATTTTGCTTTATGTTTTGGATCATTGTCTTGTTGGAAGACAAATCTCCGTCCCAGTTTCAAGTCTTCTGCAGACTCCAACAGGTTTTCTTCCAGAATGGTCCTGTATTTGGCTCCACCCATCTTCCCTGTCCCTGCTGAAGAAAAGCAGGCCCAAACCATGATGCTGCCACCACCATGTTTGACAGTGGGGATGGTGAGTTGAGGGTGATGAGCTGTGTTGCTTTTACGCCAAACATATCGTTTTGCATTGTGGCCAAAAAGTTCAATTTTGGTTTCATCTGACCAGAGCACCTTCTTCCACATGTTTGGTGTGTCTCCCAGGTGGCTTGTGGCAAACTTTAAATGAGACTTTATGGATATCTTTAAGAAATTTCTTTCTTCATGCCACTCTTCCATAATTTAAATCTAGATTTGTGCAGTGTACGACTGATTGTTGTCCTATGGACAGACTCTCCCACCTCAGCTGGAGTTCTCTGCAGTTCATCCAGAGTGATCATGGGCCTCTTGGCTGCATCTCTGATCAGTCTTCTCCTTGTCTGAGCTGAAAGTTTACAGGGACGGCCGGGTCTTGGTAGATTTGCAGTGGTCTGATACTCCTTCCATTTCAAAATGATTGCTTGCACAGTGCTCCTTGGGATGTTTAAAGCTTGGGAAATCTTTTTGTATCCAAATCCGGCTTTAAACTTCTCCACAACAGTATAGAGACCTGCCTGGTGTGTTCCTTGGTCTTCATGATGCTCTCTGCGCTTTAAATGAACCTCTGAGACTATCACAGAGCAGGTGCATTTATACAGAGACATGATCACACACAGGTGGATTCTATTTATCACC
>NC_045745.1:7378593-7381020 GCF_008692095.1 Etheostoma spectabile | reverse complement strand
TCATTTAGGTCAACATTGGATCATTCAGAGATCCTCACAAACTTCTGGAGTGAGTTTGCTGCACTGAAAGTAAAGGGGCTGAATAATTTTGCACGCCCGATTTTTCAGTTTTTTATTTGTTAAAAAAGTTTGAAACATCCAATAAGTTTTGTTCCACTTCATAATTGTGTCCCACTTTTTGTTGATTCTTCACAAAAAAATACTTTTATATCTTTATGTTTGAAGCCTGAAATGTGGCTAAAGGTCAAAAAGTTCAAGGGGGCTGAATACTTTCCCAAGGCACTGTATATGTATATGTATATATATATATATACGGCCAAAATGGGTTTCCTCAAGAAGGTGGCTCGCGTCTCCCTTAGAGACAGGGTGAGAAGCTCAGTCATCCGAGAGGAGCTCGGAGTAGAGCCCCTGCTCCTTCGCGTCGAAAGGAGCCAGTTGAGGTGGTTCGGGCATCTGGTAAGGATGCCTCCTGGGTGCCTCCCTAGGGAGGTGTACACGGCACGTCCAGCTGGGAGGAGGTCCCGGGGAAGACCCAGGACTAGGTGGAGAGATTGTATCTCCAATCTGGCCTGGGAACGCCTCGGGATCCCCCAGTCGGAGCTGGTTGATGTGGCTCGGGAAAGGGAAGTTTGGGGTCCCCTACTGGAGCTGCTGCCCCCGCGACCCGATACCGGATAAGCGGATGAAGATGGATATATATATATATATATATATACATATATATATGTAGACGCCGTTCCATCCTCCTCTTCCTCATCCTGGCTCTCCTCACTCCCAGGCTCCTCTTCTGCTCAGCAGCCTCCTCTTCTGCTTCTCGGTGGTAATACTGACGGCAGTGGCTAACTTTACCTGGTCCGTCTATAATTTTATTAGCTATTTTCACGTTTCTTTTCTGCTTTCAATTAAAAGCATCATCTAGTTGCCCTGCATATAGCACGCTGCCATAAGCACTTAGCTATACAAAATGTGCTAAAATACAAATTCAACAATGGACTCACATTCATTCATTTTTTCAGTAGATCAAGTGTTAAGGGTTATACTCATGCGTTACATTTTTAATACAAGAACAGTGTAAACATTTTAATGTTTTCCTATAAATAAGTCTATAAGTAATACATCTCTGCTAGTTAAAATTACAAAAACAAAAGGAAGGAAAAAGGCAAAAAACAAATTAGAAATGCCTTTTTCTTTCATTAAAAATTCATTGTCCCCAATGAAGGCTTTTACGGGATTCTTACAGGACACTAAAACCACATCAGCACGGACAAGACAGTTGTCCTGCACCATTTGTTATTGAATATTGAAGCAAGGCCATTTGGTTCATTAGTAAGTCATGCTATGATTTAAAAATAACCTTGGGCCAAGCGTGGGCTCCAAAGATAACGTACAGGATCATCTTAATGTTGAACGGAATTGGGTTTTTACTGCAGTAAACAGGAGGTGTATCTAACTCTTAATCCCAAATTGAGTTGATAAGTGTGAATTGAGTTTCCAATTTTCATATCAGTACCTTTTTGTATATGTGTGTGGAATTACACATCCAATTTAGTTTCATCACATTTTACAGCTATCCTTTAAAACCCTCTGAGCCCGAGACACTCGCCCACGAGTAAAAAAGTACCTCTGATTCATAGTTTAATAACTTTTGAACCATACGAGCGATTTACTCACTTTCGGTTTTGTTTAAATCCTGACGTTTTCAGGTTTACGGAGGTCTTTTCCCTGTCTTTCTAGCCTCTACAGGGGATTTTCTATCCATCAGCCTGGACTTCACCTCTTTGGGCTTTAAATCCATACTGTTTATCCAAGATTGATCCACTTTATATCCATAATTCATCGCGTTTTGGCTCATTTCTGCCGCTGAATCTTTCGTCTAATCTCTGGTCTCCCGCTCTGTGTCTGTCCTGTCTATTTTTCAGGAAGTGCATGCCCATATATGGGAGATAAAGCACCCCTCTGTATGGAAGGCCAGAGGGGACAAAAATGCCTATCTCTATTAAGGCCAAATGGTGCACTATTTAGACACATATTTGCTTGTATAACATTGCTGTGGGGTAATATAATAATATGACATTATTATGTTATTTGGCAAAGTAAATGTCATGAGAGCAAACGTCTTGACTTTTTTGGAAAAAATGCATGTATTTTCTCAACTGTATAAGTTATGATGATTATTCTTCACAGTGTGACTCCCAAGACATATGAGAAGTGTTTAGAATGGAAAATGGCTTAGGTTTTACTTATATGTCTGTGATATCAATACATATCTGGAAGATTTATTTATTTATCTTTAAGGCCCTACAACCATTTTTAAAATGCAAGTGACTTCACTGCAACCCAAATATTCCAATAACCCAGTTTGTCCTAAAAGAAAATGATGTTCATATCTTGACTGTAGACAACAGGGTTGATATTTTACAAGCTTTT
>NC_045745.1:7377446-7378583 GCF_008692095.1 Etheostoma spectabile | reverse complement strand
AATCCAGACGGAAATTAAACTGTAAAAATGGCCTCAGGGCCCCCAGGGTTAAAGTAAGAATAACCCCCCTTTAGAGTAGCATACTGACACATTAACAAAACCTTTCAAAGGGTTTTTTTTATGTTCTCAGCAATGCATGTTTCTCTTGGTCACATGTTGAAATCACCCATCTACAGCTTGTAGCCTGCTGATGTCAAACTCAGAGTATGTTTACATGCACACCAATATTCTATTGTTCCGAATATGACAGTACTTTGAATTTTATACAGCACATGTGAACGGCATTTTTTTGGTCTGATATACTGACAAAAGCCTTTTTCCAAATATAGCATTTTCCGATTATGACATGTGGGATATTCCAGTATTATACAGTTTTAGAGGCATTCTTTGGACGTGGATAAAGCGTATTCGGAAAATGCATCTCAATCAGGGTTTTTACTGCAGGCTTATGGTCAGCTCTGTGCGTTGGTTGCTGTACAAAAACCAATCCGCTACCATATCAAAAACTTGGATATCAATACGTGCACGTGTCGCTAAGGCAACCTTTTCAAGAAGCTGGTTGAAGGAATGAAAGTTAGTTACTTAACTACTTAGTTACTTAACTTTATTTATCCCTGATGGGAAATCAAGGTATCTTCGCAGCTAGGCACTTGAATGCAGTTGCAACATAAAACATTACTATTAATACAGTACAATACATTAAAAAACAATACAGTACAATCATGATACAATACAAACGCACGTAAATGAAGGATACAAATGCAACTACACAGGGACGTTGTGTTCGCACAATCCAACAAGTCTGCCACTGCTGGTACTTTGAGAAAAGTCCGAAGTCTACAACGTCACTTTTATTAGCCATGTAAACAATCAGAATATCGTCTTTTGCGAAATAATGGCAAAAATCCTGAATATTATGTGCATTTAAACGTAGTCCTTGAAACCTATGTCCTCAAATTTGAGAAAAGATAAAAAATTAAGAAATAATTCTGTAAACTGAATGGTAAAATTTTTATGTCCATCTCCCTTCATTTGTTTGTATTGTGAGGAAAGACCTTTCCCATTCTACAATTTTAGTTTATTTAAAGATAATTGGACCCCTAGGAGCAATGGATCCTGAGACCCCCCCCCCCCCCC
>NC_045745.1:7374584-7377436 GCF_008692095.1 Etheostoma spectabile | reverse complement strand
CCCCCCCCCCATAAGGCTTAGGGGTGATCAGTTTCCTTCATCATACGTTGGTTATCAATGACACCTTTACCGTGTGATCCATTGTTGTAATTCATCCATTGTGGTAATTTGAGGTCAAATTTTGATAGCTGTTTTACTGTAAAGTGACTGAGAATGTTGCTTTAGCAAAGCACGCAATAGCCTCGCACAGCTAAGCTCATGGCTAACTTGGTTAGCACTAATAAGAACTTAAATAAAGCACACACAAAAAACAATAGGCGCACTAGAGACTTCCGCCTGGCACACTTCCTGGGGCTTGATGAAGAGCAGTTTTGTTCTGAAGTCACCTCTGAGCTGGTGAACCGCACCTACAACTTGAGTCTGTTTGTTGTGCCGCTGTTCACTTCATAACACAAAGACTGGAGAATCAGCCACAGAATACCAATTGAGCTCCGGGGGTGATTTGTTTTCTGGTTTGGGAAAGCCTCGCTTCAAGGCTCTTTGTGAAGGATGAATTAACATACATTGTACACTACCCATTGAGACACCCAGAGACAAAATACCCGGCCATTCAGCTTGGCTGAGGCGGGTTTTTTTGCAATTTCCTTTGCCTTGTTTTCTCTCTCTTTCTCTCTCCCTCTCCCTTTCTCTTTCAGCCCCTTCTGCCACCATTGCTATACTTTGTGCAAGCGACTGTCTGCTAACAGTGCAGTGACAAGGTAGATGATGCTTTCCCATAGGGGACATGCTTTGGCAATGCAAAGACTCTGCTTAAAATAGCCTTTAAGCCAAACAGTGCAAAATTGTCTCTCACCAACAATATAAACCTGACTGCCTGCATCATGGATCTATCTGTGTAAGTGTCTAGCCTTCATCAAGCTTCCCTAGCTTTATCATATTTACGACTAGTGTTTCTTGAGCTTTCGTTAATGTTTTTATATTATTCATATTCTGAAGCACTAGCTGCAGGAATTAGATTATTGTGCAAGGCTTTGCCCCAAATATTGCCTTCACCCCTCTAGAGACCAACTTCCAGGAGATCTGGAAGTCTGTCAAAATGCTTTTAGGGTCCCCAGGCGCTTTGACCTACTTGTTCCTCTTGCATTGCAAACTGTAGAGACGTGCAGAAACAGAAAATTGTTCACAGCTATAAAGCATCCAATCATTAACGCCAGCAGTCGACTAAAATAGCTAAGTTAAGACAACGCACAACATATTGGTGTAAGACGTGTTGTAGGTTACTTAACCAACCTTTACCAGCTTTTCCATTCTGCTCTTTTGTTTTTGACAGTGATACATGTTCATTTAGATTCAATATAAGATAATAGCAGGATAACATGGATCTGCAAAATCACATCAGATGGTATGCTTTGCTGCTGTTTTTGCCAGGCATAAAGTAATTAAAGATTAAATCAAATAAAAAGTAAAACTGGCATCTTTATTTTAGCCAATCAGCCAATGTCAGACATTATACAAATCAACACTCATTAATTAGTTGTTTTCTCCATTTTTATTTAGGGGACCTCGGAACACAAATGAAAAATGATTAAGTGCTGATTGGAGTCTAAAATCCTCCATAAAGGCACTTTACTATCCAGCACCGTAACAGGGAAAAACAACTGCAGTTTCAATTTCTTTCTCCACTAAAGTTTGCACCACTTCCAGGAAGAAAAAAAGCTGAACTGCTCAAATCCAGCCTTACTTACAAATGGCTGTGATTGGGGACGAAATGTAAATGTCACATTTCAAACTCTGAAAGGCCACAGCTGCTGCACCCTTGGGTCTCATTGTGATGAAGCTCGGAGGGATGATGAGTCTTGTTACAGACTGGCTCGAGCAATTACACGGACAAAAAACACATTAATTTACGTAAAAACCCTGCCTGTATATAACGGAAATCCATGTAGGGATAATACCCAAAGACATTGATCTTTCTAGTACAGTAGCAAGATTATGGAAACAAAGCAATTGTTTGCTTTTACTCTATAATGGAAAAAGTACTTAAGACAAGGCTTTAAAAGAGCAGTTTTTAAATACTTCCAGCCAACTTTCATTATAGCTTTGTCAGAGTGCTGGAGAGGAAAGATTTTAAAATATGAATGACTGCTTCAGAGGGGGGTTATTTCCACTTCTTGGCCGAGGTGCTCGTCTTACTTACATAAAACAACATTGTTTTTTGTGGAATGTCGAGCTCTCGGTTTTAGCTACAGAGTGAGGCATCTCTCTTCTATTCCATTTTTGTTGGGAGTCACACATGCGCAGTACCACGGTAAGGACTACTAGCCATTCAGAATCAGAGGATGAGAGCGTTTCACGCCAGCAGCTAGGCGAGCATCATAACCTGTGTTACAAAGTGACGCACGTTCGTCTCTGAAGTAAAGGCTGCAACCAATAGAGCTGTTTGGACCAGTTGGTGAACAGTGTTTTCTGTTGGAGACGGGAAGTCCCTTTGGGGGGGGGTACTTTGGGCTTTTTCACTTTATTAACCTATAACATGAACAAAATAATATATACTATAGATATACTATACTATAACACAATAAAGGAAAGGAGAAAAAGCCAAAAAGCATAATGTGAGCACTTTAATCAATATAGCGTCTTATAGAGTCTACTATCGTGGATTTACAACTGTTACAGAGAGGCACTTGGATTTTAATATTGTTTTCCAATTATGGAGTTGCCATGTGATGCATGGCCACAAGCAATATTTAGTAAAGGTTAGTCTCATGTTTGGTGGAACACCCTCAACATTTCATCTAAATGTCACACCTTTCAAAAGGAGGAAGAGTTGCACTTACTGGTTCCTCGGGGGTGATCTTTCAATGTCAAAACATGTAATTGCGTTGTGCGTTCTGATGGTGGTTTTGTGCTTG
>NC_045745.1:7374118-7374574 GCF_008692095.1 Etheostoma spectabile | reverse complement strand
TGGCTATGATTTTTTTTTTTTTTTTATTAGTTTTTCACAATCTTTTTGTAGACACAAAACAGACATTGGCAGAAATCGTGGGGGGAGGGGTCAGGAGTTACTCCATCTCGGTTGTCTCATCTCGGTTGTGCACACCTGAAAATATCATTGAAAACCATGATTTGTATTGATAATAATATATGCGTCTTAAGTTTTAGAAACATTTGAGTCCCCCCCTCCCATGCCTCAGTGGTTTGGTCTACTGCTTTTCCCCCCTTTACATCCAAGGTGGTAAGCGAGCATCCGTAAAGCGTACCTCCTGTGGAGACATTTTGATGCTAACAAGCCATCACCTGCCGTTAGCATCCCATTGACTCCCATTAATTTTGGCGCCACTTTGACAGCGAATAACTTTACATCTGAAGAATTTAAAGAATCTAATTGTCCTTTGTTTATTTCTAAAGAAACACGACAATG
>NC_045745.1:7373411-7374101 GCF_008692095.1 Etheostoma spectabile | reverse complement strand
TCTTGTATCTCACGTTATGGCTCCGTAGCAGACGTTTTTGTAAAAATAGGCTAACGATGTGTCAGAACCACATGACTTACTGTCGCACAGTGGAGGAAGTACCAAACATTACAGGATAAGTTTGCAGGCAGTTTTGACTTACATTAGCTGTTTAAGTTTAATTACTAATGTTAACTAGCATTTTCGTTAGCAATAATTAGCCTTATCTCCTAACATATACCTACGCTCTCCGTCTCCGCAAGAATGGGATTGATTGAGATTTCTCTTGGCACAGCTACCGGAAGACTTACGACTTTCAGTTAATTTCCCATGTCACATCTACGTCATCAAGCTCAGTTGGAGGCTGCACAGTAACGCCCAGCCATTACCGGAAAAGAGCTTCTGATAGACTTCGCTGGAAGTCTACGGCGTCGCTTTGTCCAGTCATTTTACAATCTATGATTATGTCCCCCTCCAGCGGCCTCAGTTGAGTTTAGCCGACAGAAGGTGACTGACTAACCCCAACCGGTCGTCACTAACCCCAACCGGTCGTCAAACACCGCCTACCAAGAGTCTGGGTCTGTCCCAGGTTTCTACCTAAAAGGAAGTTTTTTGTCGCCACTGTTCCACTGTTGCTTGCTCCCGAGGAAACTACTCGAACTGTTGGGTCCTTGTGAGTTCTGGAGTGTGGTCTAGACCTACTCTATCTGT
>NC_045745.1:7372564-7373401 GCF_008692095.1 Etheostoma spectabile | reverse complement strand
GAGATAACTCTTGTTATGAATTGATACTATAAATAAAATTGAATTGAATTGTCCTTCCACCACAGCGCTGCGGAGGAAGGATGGTGGTGGTGGTGATGGTGGTGGTTGGGGGGGAAGGTTGATCCTGCTCTCAGACTAGAGACCCCCTCAGTCCCATATAAATACACTCACATATGGTTGCTTCAAGCCATCTCTCTCGCTCTTGCTTTCTCTCTCTCTCTCTCTCTCTCTCTCCCCCTCTCTCTCCTACACACCCCTGCAGGAAATAAGACAAATACCAGCATTAATACCAACAGACAGAAAGCCCAGGGTGTTCATTCAGTACGAGGAAAAAGGCTGGAAGCTAAACGGGAGCAGTGAAAAGGTAAAGTGGAATAAGAGTGATAGAGCAAGGAAGGGCAATGGGAGGAGAGTAGAGCAGAGGGAGGGAGGGGTTGAGTGCCAAATAAGCTGCCCTCTCGTCTCCCATGCACATCTCAGACTGTGAGCACTGGAGCACAGCGTGAGCCCTGGAGCGCCTTCTCGACATGTACACCTGGAAGCCCTATTCATTCAGGGATGCAGCATTCACGTGTGAGTGGCAGCCACACCGTTGAGACGTTAACGGCAGCACAGAGGGTTTTGAATCTGGCTTGATGAAATCATCTGAGCTGGGAGGCAGAGGCAGCGGAGGAGAAGGCGACACGCGGAGAAGTGGATGCTGAGCTCCTCCACTCTACAATTAAGGTCTGGACCTTTTTCTCTCCTATTATCAGTCAGCCTTTTGAAATATGGACAGGAGGGACATCCTTTCTGTGTATGGATTTTCTGGGTCATGTTGAACAAGACAGGCAACAA
>NC_045745.1:7371268-7372554 GCF_008692095.1 Etheostoma spectabile | reverse complement strand
CCCCCCCCCCCCCCCCCCCCGCTACAGTATCTATCTAGCTGAATTACTGAGAACTTTCATGTTGATAAAAGTCATTTTGACTGTTGATAATCTTCAGATCAGAGCACAGATTTGTTAACTGTGCTTATTTCTTGGTTCCTTTGTGGTGTCACGCCAGCATGGAGTCTCATCTAATTGGTGAAATACTGTCAACTACAGTAACATGAAACATCCGGTTAAAATGTGTCATCCTTGGCTCTGCTCAGCACTTCTGAAATGTGCATCTTTTAATCAGACTTTGGATGATCTTCAAGAGGTCTTTTTTGGCATCCTCCTGCCAAACTGTCTGGGGTGAACTCCAGATTATCTCGCACTGCGTTCCCAAAAGTACTGACATACACATCCACTCTTTTGCACAATGTTTTGCCGCAAAAAGTCCATCTGTTTCTTACATAAGCTTACATTTATGTAGATAATAATAAAATAGAGTAGAACTTTATTGAGCATGGTATTGGTCTTAATGCTCTTAAAAACAGCACAATTATTTTTTGTTTAAGATCATCAGCAGTACCAAAATATTTGCAATAATTGGTACAACCTAATGAGATCTCCCAACATGGGGATATTCTAGTGATGTTGTTTCAAATATTGTAGACAAGCACTCACACGTGTTGCAAATCAATTGATAGCCTGAGATAGCAGCTTTACAATTTTGTGGCTAGAGTGACATATTACACACTTTGCAAGTTTTGTAAACTGACTTTTGCATCCTTGATTCAGACCTAAGCAGCAGCATGAATTGTGCTGTTGTAACCACTTCTTTGATTTGCAAAGTTAAATCCAGTGTGAAGCCCTGGCGGTCTAAATATCAGCACTGAAAAAAAGCCAGCGTTTAACTCTTTAAGCCATTTGGTGTCACTTTTTTTTACGATTTTGTCATGACAAGTTATGGTTATGGTGAGTGTTATGGTTAAGGTTAGGGTTCATGTGCCATGACTGTGTCATGTGAATGTCATGTGACATGACACATGTCACTCTTAAGTAGAAAACGTAACCCTCATGTTGTCCTCGGGTCAAATTGACCCACTTTCCTGTATCAGTGTTCTTTTTAATTACCCAAAATAACATGGTTGATTCCACACAACGCTCTTTGGGAAGTACAAATCTCTACTTTCGTAAATTTTGGGATGTCTTAATCAATTTTATAGCATTTGAAAAACAAATGGAAGTGATTTTGAAATAGTATTGAATAAAAGTTTTCATATATCAGTCTGTGATTATCCATCAACATCCATTCCTTTAATTTT
>NC_045745.1:7371033-7371258 GCF_008692095.1 Etheostoma spectabile | reverse complement strand
AATTCCTAATTTCTGCTTTTCTAACTCAAACATTAGGTATCATTTTCCTATAAATGAGGTTTATTAACCATAAATTCCAAAAATAACTGTAAAACTAAAGATAATAAGTTAGTGTTATGTAGTGTTAAAAACATAAAAAAGTGACAAACACTGGGGGGAAAAAAGGACATAAATGTAAGAAAAAGCTTAAAACATTGATAAAAAGCATCAATAAAAGTGTTGATT
>NC_045745.1:7363532-7371023 GCF_008692095.1 Etheostoma spectabile | reverse complement strand
TTTTGACGGGAAGACAACACAAGGGTTAAGTCAAATCAAGTAAAGTGTTACCAGCTATGCTTTAAACGTTCCTTGAGTCTCACTGTTCACTTACACAGGGATGCGTGATGTGTTAAATGAGAAAAGTCAAAGTCTTTTTCACACTTTACAAGCCGTTTATAAAGTGATCAGACTCCTGAGAATCTGTTTTTGTGCAGAGTGTGAACCACCCTGTCGTCTGTTTCTGCTGTATAACATCAACCTGTGCTGCACATTACTCAGCTATGTGTCCCATGGCTGCATCCGCTGTGGAGCCTAACCATGTTATCTTTAAGGACATTTGTAATCAAGTCCTAGGATTTCACATTCAGATTGGTTCCTCCCTTACTGGTTTGTCCATTAACAAAAGTGCTCCCAAACCAACTTTGCTAAAATAGTTTGATGTAAAATTAGGAGCTGCTTACAGAATTCATCCGAGGGGCTATTTCGTGAAGCATTTGGAATCCTTCCCAACAATTTTGATTCTGCATCAGTTCCTGTGTAATCTACATCGAATGCATCTCAGCAGAATTAACAGTGGCTCAGAAGGATAGTCAGGAGAAAATTATCATGCTTTGAACTAGCTCTGCAGGCTTGCCGTTTTTATTTTTTTTAAATTTTGTATTTTTTTTTTTTATCTGCAAACTCCGCTGTGCTCTTGATGTACATTACAAAAAAAAAAAGGCCTTCGAGTCAGATTGTTTGAGGTTGTTTTTGCCCACTTGAAAGCTGGTTCAGATCAGAGGAAAATTCTCACTTCAAGCGGAGGGAATGCTGCATGAGCAGATCAATACGCAGAGCGGGTCCCCGCCAAACAAGCTCTATCATCCTACGTAGCAGGATGCTGACTCCTCTGATGTTCCCCCTCGACTGTAATCTTTCATGCCAGATGTACAGGAGGGGATCTGTAGACTTAAGTCCAACAGGAACAGTATCATTAATGCTAACCGTGGCGGTGTTCTCTGCGCAATGACTGACTGACAGATTTAATTAATTTGAAGTACACTCTAAGAAATAACTGTATTAACAGTGTGTCTGTGTATTTTAACAGAAATTGTCCACAGAACCGGATTCATAGTTGCAGAATTGACTTTTTTTACATTTCGAATTGCATTAATTGGGCTCCGACAACTTTTTTTGAGCATCAACTCCCGTGTTCTGCGAGGTCAAATGACTGTTTTGGTCAATGGAGTCTGGTGGCTTTGAAGAGAAAATAGATAACGGCTTCAGGTCCTCCTAAGTCAACTTAAACTGGCCTAGACTGAAACATTGCTTAGCTTCCGTGTGCGTGCTCCTGCGTGCTTCTGCAAACTGGCGCGCCACCCACCGCCATCTACTGCAGCTAACACACTGACTATGGAGAAGTAGCTCATACAACCATGCTTCAAAACATCTGAACTATCTCTTTAATGATAAATGAAATACAATATTTTAGTCTAATTTACACAAGGGACATTTTAGTGTCTGTTCACACGTTTTATTTGTCTACAGGAAGTGATGAACAGTCAATAATAATAATGTATCATTTATTAATCCCACAAGGGAAAATTACAATTTACACATTATTTATAATAATTACAATTATTACACATAGGCCTGAATTACACACACATGTTACCTATACATGCACTAAATGGAGAGATGTCTGAGTGGGGGGGCTGCCCATGGAAAGGCACCCCGAGTTAGTATGTTAAATACATAGATTACTAATATATACAGATATAATATATATACATAACGGTATGGTGTGTATGTGGCACATTTTTATTTGGGGAAACGTTGTGGGCAGACATGTCCTTGTTGATGATGCCAATAAGGATTGTTGAAATCAGCAAACCATTTCACACAAGATGTATTTTCACATATCATAACATAAGCACAACAGAAGTACAGTGGTATCACACTTCACTGCTGGCACATTTCCTGAGTTTGGCATCACTTAATTCAAACACGCTGCAGGCTCCCACACAACCTTCCATAACAACTCTTTGCTGTAGACCTCCAACCACGCACTATAAGGGATAAGGTGTGATTAACTTTATTAATAATTATAAGAAATGTATTTGCAGCGCAATCAAACCACATACAACGCATTGTCATGAATGGGTTTGTACGAAATAGTACGAAAATGTATGCACACCAATTTGATGATGTCCTTTCAATCCTACGGTTGGTCATGTGACAACCGCCGGCTGGTCACTGCTCAGGGGCAGTTGGTGCTTGAGTTCAGCCGACCAGGTGACTTGGAGCTGGTTCAGGCACCGCCAGATGACAGTCTTCAGGGGCCGTAGTGGCAGTTGAGTTTAGCCGACAAGAAGTTAGGGTCATGCAGCGACAACAGTTAGGTTGAGGCACCAAAATGATGAGTTCAATTTGGGAAAAGATTGGGTTTGGATTTAAACACTCCTGAGGAAAGAACATGCGTTTCCTGAGTGAAATTCTTTTGTTGTTGGTGAGAAGTGAACTCTGCTCCCCGTGTTTTATGATCCACCCATCCACCCATGATATACATTTGTTCTCATACAGCAGCAGTCAATGTGGTGCATACAGCGAAGAAATACGTGGAATACATACGAATTACATTGCATTACTTTTCGTAGATATGCAGGAATGGTTCATGCGAACAGCCTGCCAAAAAAGAATGAACACGAGTCAACAGTTGCATCAGAGACAGTCACATCAATCTAAGATGGTGAACACTGCTAAACATCAGCATGTTGGCATTGTCACTGTGAGCCTGTTGGCATGCTTAAATTAGTGAGTAGTGTCCCAAAGTAAACCCCACACTGCTTAAGTCTCTGCAACATAAAGATCTGCGAGCAACATTAGCATTGTAGCTAAGGTGCCACGATTTCGTTTTAGTGTCGAGTGGAAAATAGCTACTGCACGATCAGGGGCATTTTGTGCCCAGGATGCCTTAATCCATCCATTAAACACACATCAGCACCCAGGGTGTGATATTATAATAATAATAATAATAACAGTAATAAACTTTATTTATAGCGCACTTTTCAAAATTCACATTACAAAAAGCTTCACAAAACAACTAAATAAAACATACCAGTCATAAAAACATAAAGACTGTTTGGTGTATAAAAACCTGTGCATTGTAGATAAGAATAGTAAAAAACCCTTTTTAAACAAAATAGTCTTATTTCATTCACTTATATGAAATTATACCTAATGTTTGCGTTAGAAAAGCAGAAATTAGGAATTATTTAGACTAAAATTAAAGGAATGGATGTTGATGGATAATCACAGACTGGAATATGTCAGCTTTTACTCAATACTATTTCAAAACCACCTCAATTTTTTTTAAGACTCCCCAAAATAAATAAAAGTAGATAGTAGTAGATTTGTACTTGCTAAAGAGCGCTGTGTGGAATCAATCATGTTATTTTGGGTAATTAAAAAGAACATTGATATAGAAAAACGCGTCAATTTGACCCGAGGACAACATGAGGGTTAACTTATACTCGCATGCAGCGGTGGACTTCTTGGACGTCATTCTGTTAAAGAGGAGTGAACAAACATCTGGTGCAGCCGTGATACAGCGCAGTTATATAAAGCGTTGCTAACTCAGCATAGAAACAATAGCAACAAATCGATCACTGACTTCCTCCATCAGTATCAGTGGGCTGGAGCTTCAGATAGTGGGGGACAGAAAATGAAAGAGCAGCCGAGTGTGTTCCTTTAAACTAAATGGGCCCTTCTGATGAAGGCAAACATCCTCAACAACTAAATAACTTAGTGTGCGTGTGTGTGTGTGTGTGTGTGTGTGTGTGTTGTGTGGTGTGTGTGTGTGTGTGTGTGTGTGTGTGTGCGCGTGTGCGCGTGTCGTGCTGTATAATACGGTTGTATGGAAGCTGCTCTGCCTGTGTGTGCCGTGCGTTCACATCATTACTGATTGTGGTTGCTGATTATAGACGTGGCTGTGATTGTACTTGTGGGGGTGTAAAACACGTTCAATCAGTGTAATGTGATTGAATGCTGATTTACTCAACTTTAACAAGGTTTGTACGCACATGAATATATCCATTTTGCCTATAGTTTCACTTTAAAGTCTGCACTTAAAAGCAGTACTCTTGATCACGCCAGTATGTTTTGTAGGTTATTGCAAAGTCTTAAAATGAACCCGTCTGCTATCACGAATCATACACAAAAGACACTATTGTTTGCTTTGATTTTCCACTAGTCTCGCATTGCCAAACCTATCTGCTCAGCACTGTGGATTAAAGTCTGGCTCCTACACACATATGTCACATGGTGGTGTAAGGTCCTTGGTTACCAGCAAAACCAGACGTTTCTATTGTTAACCCTCATGTTGTCCTCGGCTCAAATTGACCCGTTTACCTTTTTCAATGTTCTTTTTAACTACCCGATTGTAATTACCCAAAATAACATGATTGATTCTACGCTCTTTGGCAAGTACAAATCTCTACTTTCATTCATTTTGGGGCGTCTTATTCAATTTTGTAGCATTTGAAAAAAAAATTGAAGTGGTTTTGAAACAGTATTGAGTAAAAGTTGACATAGTCAACCCCTTACTTCATGCTTTTAATCAACGTTTTTAAGTTTTTCTTACATTTTGGTCCTTTTTTTCAACACTTTTGATGCTTTTTTTCAATGTTTCTCACTTTTTTGACGTTTAACACGATGTAACACTAGCTTGTTAACTTTAGTTTTACACTTATTTGGGGAATTTGTGGTCAATAAACCACACTTATATGAAATTATACCTAATGTTTGCGTTAGAAAAGCAGAAATTAGGAATTATTTAGACTAAAATTAAAGGAATGGATGTTGATGGATAATCACAGACTGGAATATGTCAGCTTTTACTCAATACTATTTCAAAACCACTTCAATTTTTTTTAAGACTCCCCAAAATAAATGAAAGTAGAGATTTGTAGTTTGCCAAAGAGTGTTGTGTGGAATCAATCATGTTATTTTGGGGAATTCAAAAGAACATTGATATAGGTGTAAAATACGTTCAATCAGTGTAATGTGATTGAATGTTGATTTACTCAACTTTAACAAGACTCATGTTGTCCTCGGCTCAAATTGACCCGTTTACCTTTTTCAATGTTCTTTTTAACTACCCGATTGTAATTACCCAAAATAACATGATTGATTCTACGCTCTTTGGCAAGTACAAATCTCTACTTTCATTAATTTTGGGGCGTCTTATTCAATTTTATAGCATTTGAAAAAAAAATTGTAGTGGTTTTGAAACAGTATTGAGTAAAAGCTGACATATTCCAGTCTGTGATTATCCATCAACATACATTCCTACAATTTTAGTCTAAATAATTCCTAATTTCTACTTTTCTAACTCAAACATTAGGTATAATTTCATATAAATGAGGTTTATTGACCATAACTTCCAAAATAACTGTAAAACTAAAGTTAATAAGTTAGTGTAACGTAGTGACAAAGTGACAAACATTGGAAAATAAATGGACAAAAATGTTAGAAAAAGTTAAAAACATCGATCAAAAGCGTCAGTTAAAGTGTTGATTTTCAACTTTGACGGGAAGACAACACAAGGGTTAAAAAAAAAGGGATGGTTTCTTCAAAGTAATTTAAGAATTTAAGAATCAAACAGGTCCCTTCTGCACAGCACTACAAAAAAATTACTAAAAAGACTTTAAAAATAACTCCCCTCTGGCCGGTCACACACACAATTCTTTCATTGTCCTCCCATTTTTCCACCTGTTTCACATCCACCTTTAACCAACACATCATAAGATCATGTGGCCAATCATGTGCTGTGGGGGGGGGTGTGGTCCAGACAATCACAGCTGCTCCTCATAATCTTACAATTAGAAAAACACAGCAAATCCATCAACTCATGGAAATAATAACTGTTAATAAACATGCAACACATCGACCAATAAAACCAAATGAAAACACACACACATTGCCAAAACTCAAAGTGGGCAATTAACCAAACCACGTTGGGAACAAAATGAAAAGCGGCCTAAAGTCACAGTGTGACACACTTGGGTCTAAGAGAAAATAAACCCCCTGGGGTTGTTTGCATTTCTTTAAGCCAATCACAATCGTCCTGGACTGCGCTAATCTCCGGACACAGCAGCAATGGCATAGGCGCCGATTTATGTTTTTCTCCATGGGTGCTCACGGGCGCACGCCCTTTAAAAAATAAAAAAAGGTTTGCATTTCCAAACCTTAGGAAATGGACAGTGGCCGACACGGACAAGCACGCCTACTAAGTCGATAGTAAAGTCGTAAAGTAGACTATCTTTCAACTCAGGACAGTGCCACTTCTCAAAGTAACTGCAATGTTTCATTTTAAATGAATGCAGTCTACCGGCAGTCTGGCACACACGTGTGCTCAGTATTGTCTGTGGGTGCCCACGGTATCGGAGCCTATGAACGGTGGATCTGCTGTATAGTCTCTGGAAGGAACTAGTTTTGGTGGAACATTTGCACCCTGCAAAGAAAACGCCACATACAATATTACATGAATTTGTAACAAAACAGTAACATGAGCTTTTTAAATCAGCTGATACATGGTTACACCTCATTAGCTCTTACCAGTGTATGTCCATGTCCACAGCAATCGGTCCCGAAACGGCGTAAACCCATTCTTTATAAGTCTTTACAATCATTCCCTGAAAGAACCAAGCAGGCCTGCCTTGGTGCACCACCCACATTTTCTGTAAAACTTTTCAGCGCGTAGCTTGCTAGCTCGAAGTTGGTTGTTTCCCGCAGCGAACCAAGGGGTAAGCCTCTCCTCTCTAAGTGTAGCTCCCATGGCGCCATTTTAATGCTATGAAGCCATCACCTGCAATTAGCATCCCATTGACTGCCATTCATTTTGGCGCCACTTTGACAGTGAATAACTTTACAACTGCAGCATGTCAAGACTCTATTTGTCCGTTGTTTATTTCTAAAGAAACACGACAATGTATGAAAGACTCCATTACTTTGTACCTCACGTTATTGCTCCGCAGCAGACGTTTTTTGTTAAAAACCCACTTGCCATCGCATAGTCAACAAATTACCGTATTGTCAGGAGAACAGACAGTTTGAACTTTCATCAACTGTTTAGGATTAATTACTAACATGCTGTGGCTCAGTGGTAGAGCGGTTGCCTGCCGATCGGAAGGTTGGTGGTTCGATCCCTGGCCCTGCAGTCCCATGTCGAAGTGTCCTTGGGCAAGACACTGAACCCCGAGTTGCCCCTGATGCTGCGCATCGGAGTGTGTGAGTGTTTATCTGACGAGCAGGTGGCACCTTGTACGGCACCCTTGGCCACAGTGTATGAATGTGTGTGCATGGTGAATGTTTCCTGTACGCTTTGAGTAGCCATTAAGACTAGAAAAGTGCTATATAAATACTTTACATTAACTAGCATGTTAGTTAGCAGTAATTAGCCTGCGTCTATGTTATCTCATAACATATACCTACCTCTCTGTCTCTGCTGATTGGGAATGATTGAGATTT
>NC_045745.1:7361607-7363522 GCF_008692095.1 Etheostoma spectabile | reverse complement strand
GCTACCAGAAGACTTACAACTTTCAGACAGGTTGCCCTATCTTACTGGTCTCCGTCCAGCAACAGGATCTGTTGGTCCATTTCTTTAACTGTCTATGCAGCAGAGTTTGAGAATGGCCATCGACATGCATTTCCTGTTTGTGAACATTATCCCTTTTCTTTTAAAAGTAGAAACCAGAATATTGTGACACCACTTTGAGGCAAGATGACAAGCAGTTGTTGTTTCTCGCTTTGATCATGAGAATAATTGGATTAGGCTAATTACATGCCCAGCTGAATGTGACACTCGTGCTCAGTGGCCATGTATACGCTGAGTTTTGATGACTTGAACTGATTGTCATTTGCCTCTGGCTGCCGATTTGAATTCAATTACATGAATGCAGCAATTTCTCCATGGTCATGTGAGCATCTTAACATAATTATTATTTTGATTATGGTCATATTTAGTGAATTGATATTGTGATAAGACATGCATTTTGATGAATGCTGATTGCCTCAAGGAAAACAAGCACATCATTTTTTACTTCAACAAATGTAATATGCAAAATAGCAAGGAAATGGGAATATTCAGACTAAATTATTCTCAAACTCTGAGTACATGCAGTAATGAGATTATAGTGTGCCCATAACCAAAGCTAATGAAAGATAATGGGTGCAGACAGAACACATGGTTTGGGGGTCTATCGGTTCAATTTTCCAAAAAGTTATAAAAATATGAAATAAGTGACGATGATGATTCTCACCTGGGAGCACAATATGGAAAATTGCTATATTCAACAACAAAGTGTAAATGTTTTGTGTTTGGGGGGGGGGGGGGGGCTGTGTATGTTATCCTTATTAAGTGTAAATGTATATTTTATTTTATTTTGGATATATTGTATGGTGTCTGCATCATGCACGTTAAAGTATTCTTTCTGTTTGACTTTTAGTTTTTTTGTCTTTTACACTCCAACTGGTCTGTACGAACTGTCTTGTTTGTTTTAAGCATAAGTAAAAATTGGATCACAAACAAAGTGTAAATTTAAACATGATATAACTTTGACGATGTGAGATGGGACTCCTCGTGCATGAAGAGAGTCGGGACACTTAATTGCGACACTGCTTATTATAAACGAATTTGATCATCCAAACCATAGACTTTATATATGTATACATATTGATAAAACCAGAAGCACTAGAGCAAGAGCTAGACGCACGTCATTCAACGAACTGTATAAATCACTGTGAGATATTAAGTTTTAACCCTCATGTTGTCCTCGTGTCAAAATGACCCGTTTTCCTATATCAGTGTTTTTTTCACTACCCAATTGTAGTTACCCAAAATAACATGATTGATTCCACACAACGCTCTTTGGCAAGCACAAATCTCTACTTAATTTTGGGGTGTCTTATTCAATTTTATAGCATTTGAAAAAAAAAAATTGAAGTGGTTTTGAAACAGTATTGAGTAAAAGTTGACATATTCCAGTCTGTGATTATCCATCAACATCCATTCCTTTAATTTTAGTCGAAACAATTCCTAATTTCTGTTTTTCTAACTCAAACATTAGGTGTAATTTCCTATAAATTAGGTTTATTGACCATAAATTCCCCAAATAACCGTAAAACTAAAGTTAATAAGTTAGTGTTACATAGCGTTAAACATCAAAAGAAGAGACAAACATTGAAAAAAGTGTTAAAAAAGGGAAACAAATGTAAGAAAAAATTAAAAACATTAAATAAAGCGTCAACAAAAGTGTTGATTTTCATTTTTTTACTTTTTCCTTTTGACGGGAAGACAACACAAGGGTTAATAATGTAATTATACTGTATGTAAAGACGTTACTGTCATCTTCATCCCAATATTCTGCTGTTTTATTGCTATGATCGGTTGAAAGAAATGCCAATGAACCAAGGCACGTTTTTCTCCCATCCCA
>NC_045745.1:7359546-7361597 GCF_008692095.1 Etheostoma spectabile | reverse complement strand
TGGACTACCCAGACCCTCCCCCCCCTCCCCCCCAGCGTTGAGGCAATGCGAGACAATGCAGAATACAGCAAAGTTAGGAGAACTACTGCCGATCAGTGAAATAAAAAGAAAAACACCACAAACGCAAAAATACTTCAGCTAACAAGCATTTACAACAGACAACACAGGTTCTAAAATAATAAGTACAATTACATGAACACAATGTTTTGTTGCAGTGAAATAAAAGTATTATTGCACTAGTATGAATCTAATTATTACAATAGATTTTTTTATTATTATTATTTCACAAGGTCCAGTAGATTTGTCATAAGAATTTGTTGGGATGTTTCCAAGCTGCAGTGTATTGTGTTTGTGTTTAGAGTTGTTTTTTTCTTTATCAAGCCAATATATACACACGAAGATCCTAATTGCAAATGCAAACTGTGCAGTATGTGGGAACGTTTTCCCTGTCAAAGCTGTGAAATGCACTGTTGGCACAGCGCTATGTGCTTCTCATTAACACTTTCTCTGAAATGTCAGACTTCACACCGTCTTTACTTGCAAACACTCACAGTAGAAAGCTGTGATTGCACATCAGTTTGTAATAAATCTTTCACTCACTACACTTTTTTTTTAATAACTCAACTTCTAAAGAACATTCGTGAAATTAAATGTCTTCGTATTGGCAGGTACTTTTTCAAACAGTTGGACTTTGCTCTACCCATATTTCATCCATCCATTCATCCAAGTGATGATAGAGTACATTTAAACACCAAATATCACATTTCCTGATATGAGTTTAGCTTTAATGAGTTTATATTGACATGCTCTGCTGAGTGCATGCTGGGAACAAATCAAATAGATGAATTCCGGTGCGTGCGTGTGTGCGTGTGTGTATATATATATAATGTGTTAGTTCTTTTTTTGGAAAAGTCACACAGTCTCGCTTAAAGTTTTAAGACTTAAACAGAACTCTGGTAGTTTCACAAAATGTAGAAGTCCATACTTTAGGGGCTATCTTTGTGTTGTGGTTGCAGTTGTGATTGCGTCAGGAAGCATAGATCTCACCAGAGCTCACACTGAAGAATGTCAAGGCAAAAGAAAGAAAGCCAAAACTAATGAAGCACGCATGATCTGAATATTGAAGAATGTTTGCGTCCAAACGGATCCATTTGGAAATGACTCAACACGCTACTTCATATTCCAGGCCTATAGGGGCCGCTGTTCCTGCTACAGAAATTCACCAACAAACTGAGAAGAAGAAATGGAGCATGCGCATAAAGCTAGCGCGCTGTATACAAACAGATACAGTAGACAGAACATACATACAGTAAAAACAGTATAGTTTGCCCTTGTAACCCTAATAGGCTTAATATCGTCTCCAGCAGGAACACAAGCATGTAGTCCGCTGTTGTTGTTGTTATGAGACGTCGTTGCGGGGTGAGAGGTGGAAGATTAGAAATCAAGTCGATACGCAAGTATGTGGCTTCGCCTTCCAATCAAGGTTGCAAAAGCGCCGTTTTAGAATTTTTTCACCCTGGGACCAGGGGCCTCATTTACTAAAAAAAACTGTTACACAAGAAAAAGTCTGCGGTTGCAACATTCCTCGCAAAAGTCAGGTTTTTATAAAGAATTTACATAGTATAAATGTGCCCATTTTCACGCAACCTTTTGACCATGCGTGTGATGGTGCGTAACGCTCCCGAGGCTTTGTAGAGTGCGTTTTAGTGACTTCTGATGGTAACACAAAGTATCACATGGATGAACACCTGCGCCACTTAGCCCTTGTGTGGTGTTCATATTTCTGTCACACAGCCAATGTTCCCATCACATTATTAGCCTTTTAAATCAACGCAGGCATAACAATTCATGTGAAATGTTTACTTTAGCTAAAATACCAATGTTATATACATAATTTATGGTTCATATTTGCCATTTACCCCTGTGAGATCACATTTATAATCACATGATCATTTTTGTATTTTGTGAGAAAACAATAAAATTCAATTATAAAAAAAAGGTAGAAAAATAGAAACAAGACTTTTGATTATTGTTGGTATTTAACAATTTTG
>NC_045745.1:7348601-7359536 GCF_008692095.1 Etheostoma spectabile | reverse complement strand
GCATAACAGCAGGTGCACAAAGACAACATTCCCACACACGGACACCTACACTCAGACACGCACACTTATTTCCACCGGTTGCAGACTCCGGACCGGCGTCGTAGTCATCAGGTTTCCAGTAAAGTCGATGTGTGTATTTCCCCTGACTGCGGAGCGGCTGCGTCCTGACTCCGTCCCAGCTCTGGCGATCCGCAGCCCTCAGGAGCAGACACGCAGAGCTTCTGCCGGAGCTTTTGTAAAGAATTGCAAGTTAAGTTGCAAGTTGATATTTTTTTTTATTTTTTATATATAGCTCTTTAAAAATTAAAAGGAAATTTGTTTTGGGGAGAAAAAAATAACTGTGGGCTGAGTTTTTCTAGTAACCTTACCAAAAAGCCTCAGGATGCTGCAAATGTTGGTTGGTATCATATGAAAATGGCTGGGGGATTTAAGACAAATAATTTCTTGAATGAATCAAATTTGAACATGTCTGTCAGTGACATCGTTAGTTGATTTCCTAACCTGGCGGGGGACACACATACGGATTGATATAGGACTTATTGGAGTTCAACTTATCATTACACTTACCATAACGAGTGTAGCTGTCCTCAATTTAGGTCATCCTGTCCGTCTCATCTCCGGTGTTTCCTGCTTCCACTGTGTGAGGTTGTGCGTGGGATTGTGTGCGCGCGCGTCAGTCGCAGGGGGGGAACTGAGCAGCCCCGCCCGCTGCAGAGAGCCGACAGGATTGAAACAGCAGCAGCTCTCAGCGAGATTAAAGTGAGAAAACTTTACAGCAACATTGCTGTTAAAATGTCTACAGGCTGGCAGTCTGACATGTTATGCACGGTCTTTCGCTGTAGGTAAATGTTGGTAAATGTGACATGTGAAAGTCACACACGTCTCGGTAAACAAGGAAATGAATATGGCGACGTACGTGTGACGTCGACCCGTTCTCAGTCCCGCTTGGTCGTTGGCTCTCAGAGTCACATACTGATGTAGAGTCTGGCACGTGAGACTTCTGGGATTGGTTTAAGTCACGGGAGACTCGGGTTATCGGTCAAATTTGCGAAACAAAATTTGAGGAGATTGGTCAAAAATGTGAGTTGCACCAAAGTCACAGTGATTGATTGAATTGTTGCGATCGTGACATTGCAAAATCCTGGAGGGACTGATTGATTGATTGATTGATTGATTGATTGATGGACCTTGTGAGGGACCAAGCTGGCAGGCGAGAAGAGTCGTTAGGTAGATTTTCAGAAAAATTTAGGTTTTTATTTACGAAACAATAAAAACAAATTTTCAGAAAACCGCAAGTTCTGGGCCCATAAAAGAGGTCAACTAAACAGAATTAACCCAGGTAAAATAACCTTAACATAACCAGACAACCTAAACATGCCTACACAAACTAAACAGACCTAAGAAGGCTGCGACATTGGGGAAACTTATACAGGGGCTGATCAGGCCATTCTGACACAAAGGGGTGTAGACAAACCCATTAAATAGACAAACCCCAATAACTACAACCTGTTACACCAATGCTACCTAATATGAACTAAGGATAAATCACTTAAATAATCTTCACTATCTATAAGTATAACTAGCAAAGAAAAGAACTCAACTCAAAAATGAAATACTCTGCCACCCCCATGATATGGGGAAACATGG
Source organism: Etheostoma spectabile (assembly GCF_008692095.1). Taxonomy (NCBI): domain Eukaryota; kingdom Metazoa; phylum Chordata; class Actinopteri; order Perciformes; family Percidae; genus Etheostoma; species Etheostoma spectabile. The sequence goes on along the minus strand of NC_045745.1, from coordinate 7,357,889 downwards.
TGCAGTCCAATTATCCCTTCCCCATTTAAACAGCTTAGAATCAGAGAAGGTCATTTTTGTCTGTCAGCCAATGACCCCTAGCAGCAACTCCCCAGCAACTGGCAACTCAAAAAAGGGTTTTAATTTCACAGAATATAGCTTTAACAAAGGTAATGATCCTGAAATTAGCTATATTGACAAAGTTGACTAAATGTGTGCATCCAAATAGAAAATTAAGTCAAATCACTAACAAAACTGTTCACTAAAGTGTATGTCCAGTTATTTATTTTGTATAATGTGTAATGTGCTCAAAACAACAAAGAGTTACCAAGGGTTGGTGGTTTTTTTTTCCACGTGTGGCTGCTAGTGCGGCCATCACAGACCTTATTAGGACAGGTATGGGACGGCCTTGGGAGGAGCGTGAGGCTGGTGCACGACCGCACAAGGTAACGCACGTCCATATTTATAACAAGAAGAGTCCGCACAGGTGTGCACCACATGGTGTTATAAATCAGAATGTTGTTTTTGCGTACAAAAACTCTGACTTTTTAGCGCACAAAATCTTTCAAAGTAGAATCTACGCGGTTTTATGAATGAGGCCCCAGGTTTCAAAAGGGCGTTTTCAGGTAGTGCGTTTACAGGGTTCGTTTGGACGATCGGCCAAAACGATGCAAAACGTGTGCGTTTGCACCAAAAAGCGTTGCCCCTTATTGGGCCATGAGGTGTCATATTGTGTGTAATGTGAGAAATGACACACCAGTTATCACCCAGAGGATTTTTCAAAAGACCCTCTGCACTGGAACATAAAGGAGTTAGGCTTCACAGTGTTTTTATCACATACACATCTATGTTGCCACGGCCATCTTAAGAAGCTATTAATTAGGTCTTAATTGGAATGATTTGCATTTTAAAAGCACACTATACACTTTTCTCTGTGTGTGACACCTTTGAAACTGCATCACGGTCTCATTAATCACCCATCTGTCAAACACTGAGTGGCATTTCTCTGAGCCTTAGCACATGAACAGATGCAGGCAGAATATTGATAGAATGACGGTGTGAAGTGATGAAGGAGAGAGGGACAGCACATGGAGAACTATCAGCCGATCATTTGGAGTCCAAACTTCTAGGTCTTCTCACTCAAAAGTTACCCTTGTCAACAGATTCATTTCTTGCTGTTTTTTTCTCTGTCGTGTCGTGAGGACAAGGCAGGTTTAGAAAGGATTCCTGTTGGGTCGATTGTGGGTTTTTGGTTTTCTGCTGGACACAAAGACACCAGTCAGAGAAGAGGTGTTGAGCTGAAACCAGTTATTCTTTTACAATGAATCTGTTTACGTGCACATTTCATTTCTAATGGCACCGCAGTTCACAATGCAGCTAATACACTTGGTCATGAATGCAACCAACCAACTTATTTGACTCCCGAATAATACACAGTATGCATGAATTACACAGCCTATTTCCTGAGGAAAATAAGGCAGACTCTCACTATGAAACCCCAAAGAGGTGTTCAGGTAGATATATATACAAATAGTCTACTATCTAAGAAATATATATTCATGATGACTGATTTGAATTACTGATATTATTGAATTAATGATAACACCATGGTGCTTGCGCTCAAAGAAATAAAACAGGAATTTGTGGTTAGGACAGTTTGAACATGATCGGAAGGAGGACTGGAAAAGTGAACGAAGGGAGGTTGAAATTTAAAGCTTTAGTGCCTAACTTTTTGATATTAATGAACGGCTGTTACATTCAAGCCGTTGCCAAATGAGTAGCTACTTGGCTAATTAAGACTATCAGCTCTACACAACTCTCTCTGGATTTCTCAGTATGGCTGTGTTCAGGAGATTGTGGCGTCTGGTGACTTTGCCGTGCAGAAAGTTAAGTGAAGATAATGACCTCTTGGCTAGTGGCTACCATAGCGTGGTTGACACCAGACCCTTCTCAGTTGTAACTGAGAGTGTGTCTGGGGAAGATTCATTCACAGCTCATTTCCAAAGGGGCATCACCAACGGACACTGCTCAAAGGCATCTGGGCGCAACTGGATAGTCCTTCAACCAATCAGACCAACGATACAGGTGACGCAGCAGCAACAGCGGCATCAATGGGTTCCTGTGCTTTGGTGGCCGTCATGTTGAATGTAAACAAAAAGCTGCGCCATCGTCATTGTGTAAAGCCTGCCACAACGGTTGTGATTGGTGCATCACTTTGGAATAATTGGAAATGGGCTTGAATGGGCTCTAGGCCAGACTGACTTGCAGAGCAAATCTCAAATTTGCTGGACGTTTGTCAGGGTTTTCCTAAGCCGTGGCTACTAGTAACTGGGGGGGGGGGTCATGGAAGGCTTGTATCGTGTGGACGCGCCGACAGTGTTGTTGTCATTACTTAGAATTCTCCTTGGGGGCGACAGAATCTACACACTATAGCTTTAAAGCCGAATATTGAGTCAAGTCTGGCTGGCTGTTTCCTCAGTCAATTTGAGATACAAGGTAAGTGATGGATAGAATATGTGATAAATCAGAATATTAAAAATACTGTTGGTTAGTAAAAGACTGCAGATATGCTTTGTACTGAGCAATCGTAGACATTTATTAGATTTCAAACAGGAAGCAACATGGCCTATCAAGACTCCAGCAGAGACCTCTTTAACACTACACATGCAGGGCCACCCTGAAGAACTTGATATTTCAATAATTTTATACTGTTCATTTAAAATTTTGTCTCTCCTTAAAGGAATGGTTTGACATTTTGGGGAAATGCATTTATTTTTTCTTGCCAGGACTTCTATAGAGTAAATATGCAGTTTTTAGTCAGCAGCCAAAGGTACCAAAATCTACCAGCCAATGTTTGAATCCCAGACTCTGACTCGAGTCTAACTTATGTTGCCATTCTCTGGACTCGTGACTCGACTTGGACTCGGAAACTGCTGACTTGGACTTGCACTTGGACTGGAGTATGAAATTGGACTCTGAAGTTAGATGAAGGCTTTGACTACTTTTATGTGTAATAAGCAGTGATGGAGTACTTGAGTCCTGAACTTGGACTTGAGCCAGACTCAAGTTGCTATTCTCTCGACTCAGACTCATACACTTGGGACTCAGGGCTTGACTCGGACTTGACCGTTGGTGACTCCACACTGCTACGAGCACCTGTAAAGCTCACTTATTAACATTGCACTGCTCCAAACAGACCACGCTTACCATATCTGACAATTCCTTCATGTTTATTATCAATGTCAATATTTCATCTGTGCAACTCTGAGTGCTGTGTATTTTACCTGTTAGTCTGTTTACTTATTATATTTAGCCTTTTTACTGTTTTACTTTCCATTTTCTACTGTTTACCCATTTATAATAGCTTCGTTTTTTAACTGATGCTTCTTGTCATTCCCCTTTGTTGCTGTAACACTGCACATGTCCCCGCTGTGGGTTTAATAAAGGATTATCTTATCCCATGTTTGCAGTCTTTGTGCTTAGCTCCTTTTGAAAGAGCTGGAATGATTTTAGTAGTGCTAATGTTGAATTTTATTCAGACATAACTGCCAGAAATTGTGGTATGTTGACACTTTCGGACTTCTTTTTGCCTAGTGAGAGATATTATCTGTCAAAATATCTCTGATTTGAAATTACAAGTCGGACAGTTGCATGAAAGGTTCCCCGCAATATGATGATGACAATATGATGTGAACGTGGCATTAGATGTGTTATTGCCCTGCTATGATAAGTCATGTCCGACAAGGGAAAACATCTATCTCAGAATGCCTTCATGCTGGTGGAAAATGAATCTTTTCCTTGACTGTAATAGAGTAGGTGTGATTTTAACTGACCTAATCTTCCACAAGCTTGAAAGGTCACAGTCACTCATCTAAACCCCCCGCTCTCAGCATACAGCCACTGCACTTTGTCAGACACTCCTTCTATATGCCTGTCAGCAAATGAAAGCAAAATGAATAGAAATACCCTTACTGTCTGACTAGTGGACCATGTGAGTATAGCTGTTTATGCCTCAGATAAACAACACCCACGCTATGCATGGCTCTCTCAATTTTTCAAATCCCCCCAGTAAGAATTCCATTTGTGCGGCTGTGACATTTTTCATGTGATTTATTCTATTGTCCTAAGTCCGCCGGCCATGGCTGCCCCTCTGCCCCGTCCCCTTGCCATCAGCTTTGACAATCCCAGCCTTTGTTTTTGCAATGAGAAGCAGCATTCTTCCAGAGGGATGACCTCCTCTGTCTTTACAGGGGCTGGCACTGAGGACGCGACCCGACCCGAGGATTGGATAGCACCCGCCGGATACTGTTAACCAAATCCGCTAGTTGTCACCCCAACTCTGGTGCTCATATGTGCAGCAAACACGCTCTCCGTTTCCCGGGAAGAGAACTTGATGGATGCCTCTGTTCATCACAGCTGGCACATCAGGGCCCAGCTCCATTATTAGCACCTTCATCATTAACACAGCACCACAGGAGTAGACTGTGACCAAGTGGATCATTACAATTCTGTAAGTATTCATCTCTTACACTTAATTATTCTTATTGTATTATTGAAACAACATTATAATGTGGTTACTTCAATGCTCAAGTTATATCATTGTTAAAATGGTCTAACAGGGGGAAATAAACAACTTTCCCTTGGCCACAAATGGACAGCAGCAAAATACAAAAGTTGAGCAGCACCAGAAGGAGAAAAGCTGAGACGAAAGGTACTGAAGTGAAAAACTAGTTCCGAGAGACTCATCCTTAAAATCCCACACCACTTGAATATTAGAATTCCAAACCATCCTTTCACCAAGGCACCAGGCTCAACTTTTACAGCTCGCACCAGCTGAGGGATAGTGCAAACTTCCGAGCAACAAACACACGTCAGATCGCCTGCAGCTGTCTACCGCGCTGTATGCACACGCATGCACAGGCCACATTGGGATTTAAGGGAATAACAGCAGTTGGCTGGATTCAGATTGCAGTAATGAGGACTTAATGACAGAAAAACACTCTCCTGATCATCTTTCTCTGCTATGAATTCATTTGCAACTAAAAATGATACGTTCATCACTGACAACACTATTACGTGAACTGCAAAAAAAGATGCTTTTTTATTTTTTGTGACTTTATCTGCCACCTGGAGGATTAAAGGATGTGCTTAAAGAACGGCTCTAATGGCTTTTACTGGGGAGACTGCAATATTTGGTGTAGGGCGTCATGCAATATGGTGTGAATATAAACTAAGATGCTTTGTGCTGCTACGTTACCTGTGTTCTCTCGAATGCCAAAGACAAGTGAAGGAAGACTATAAGGTTAATCTAATCTTACACTGTAAAAAGAACTTGTAATTTGACGGTACTGTGGAAACACGTTGATATATGAAAATTACAAAGACTGAATTTACATGTCTATGGTAAAAGAACATTTCAAGCATGTTAATGTGAATAACTATAAGAAAATGTGTTTGTGGTCACATGTTACATATGCAAATGTTTCATTATTTCACAAATATTTATTCAAACGATCTGTTAAACATTTATTTTATTTTGTAGTAAATTCACCTGTAACGCTGTAAAAGAATTTCTTAAATTAGATGAATTTAGTGAATAGAGAAAATTATATTTTACAGGTGTAAATATCCTTCATTAATAGACATTGAAAAGCCATTTATAAAAACACAAAATTGCATGTTAAAGCTTCAAATTGAATTAATTAGGAAAAATTACTGTAATAATATAAGAAAGTTATTTTCCGTTACTGAACGGTGCTTTTGGCACCCCTGCAGCTGAAATAGTAGCCTTTTTTTTAAAATTACAGTGTAAATATTTCTCTTTTATCTATCGGTTGTGCACCGTGCTCTCCAGGCAGGGTACCCTTCACATGGAGGACCTGTCGTGACGTAGCCAGCCCGGTTGGTATCTGCCTCCTAGCTCCCTGCCGCGCCTGCTATAAGACTGCCATTAGCTGAGACATTAGTATAGATTTCCCAGCTGAGACCGGATTTCAAAGACACATCTCTGAGACGTTTGACATCAACTGAAACCTATTTATAGTTTTTATGAGCAGTGCCATATATTTTAAATGCACAATGAGAAGCCTTTGATCCCTTAAGTGCTGAATACGGCTGGCACCGTCTTCCTTGTGGCTCTTTGAGCCAGCCAACGTCTATCATTAGTGAGCTCTCTGTTAGGACCTGCCTGGTTTACACTGTATGTGTACCTGTACTGATTGGTTATTTATGACTGTTTATGCCGTTAAAAAAGCCACAACGATAGAATGACAGCCTTTGTATTAGAGAATGCAGCTTTGGAGAGCACAATCACAACATTGTACACACAGTGAGAAAATAAATAGAAAACGAGGAGTTAATGCCAGGTATGAATAGGTCTGCTTTGTGTCTTTTCAGGGAAGTATTCCATAGATAGATAGAAAGATAGATAGATGCTTTATTCATCCCAAAGGAAATTTTAGTAATAGAAATTCGAATTACGGGCTTAAAGTTATAGAAACTGATGTTAATCCAACACACTTTTTGTCAAAATCAGTGAATGTCTCCTCACGGTTTAGGTTTATTGGTTTGCACACATTCATTAAAGAAAAATAACAACACAACATCAATCAAAACATATCTCTTTCACCTAGCTCTCTGTTTTCTCTGTGCAGTTATAAATAAAAATCTGGTGTTAAAAAAACAGAGGAGTAATCCGAATCCGAATGTATCAGAATGAAGGGTCGGCTACAAGGGCATAATTACTGAGCAGCTTTACTCGATACCAGAGTAACTCGCTGAGCAAATTCAAATTGTGTTCTTGTGAGATCTCTGGATTTCCAGGGTAAGAAAGGAGTGAAAGACCCACAAAACACTGTTCCAGCCAATCAGCAACAGGCAGTGTCAGATGATGGTAGGGGCGGGAGGAGGGGTAGGCAGCATTTAAATATATGTGGGCCAGAAGTTATTGGTCTGTGAATCCAGAGGGGGGAGTTTCTGAATTGGGGGGGGGGTTGATTTGTTTGGCTGTTGCGTTCGAAGATCAACTGTTTTTGCAAAGAATCACTTACTTACTTACTTACTTACTTAGCTGTTTTTAAATTGCAACTCTTAGATCGGCATCATGGTTCAGTGCTTGCACAAAGTGTAATTCCCTGCAGAAGAAAAACGTGCTTTGTAATGCAGATGCATCATAATTAATTTAATAATGACAAAATATAAGATAGATACAATTGTGAAAGTCTCCTTTTCGCATTGCAGTTGTATGCTGGTGTTCCAGTTTTTGTGTACCTCCTCCAAAGGTCAGTAACTCATAGACATGCCCTGTGTTTGATGCTTATGGAAAAATGTGAAATTTCATTGTGTGCCAAAGTGAAGTCTAATAAGCAATCAGCACCGGATCTCACCTTTATACTTTATAATTCATCATCCGGCAAACAAATAAAATAACGTTTCAGAGGGTTATAGCCCATAATGCAGCCCAAACTGTGAAACAGGACATTACATTTATTTAGCTTGTATCCAAAGTGATTTACAATAAGTGCATTTGAACAAACAGAAGAATCGTGCGAGTACACCAGCTTGTGCTGAACTGCTTCAAGTGCTACTTTTAAAAAAAGTTTTTATGGGCCAGCGTGTAGTGTAATGTTAAGTCCGCCTCCACAATGCATGAGAAACTAAATGAAGTTGTTTTTTTGTGTTATGCAGAAATTCTCTAAATATGTGATATCATGTTTTGGAGAAAATCCAGTATGTGTTGCCTGCCAACTTTGTGCGGGTCGAGTTCCACACTGGGTGGCTGACTGCAACGCTGTCTTCACGTGAAGATAAAGGTGAACCAAAGATTTAACAATGGACAGTGTAATTATCAGCACTGATAGACATCATAATGGTATTAACAGTATTGTAATCTAAACCAATAGACATAACAGTCTATTTGCAATTATTGTAATCTAAAATGACACAAACACAGTTTTGGGACAGAGTTATAACGTTGTGTCAAGCAAAACACTCGTGACTGAATGAAGTCATGTCTTTGCTGCCCACCAGATATCCAGACAGCCGCTGCTGGTCACAGTGCAGCATGTGGCCCTCAGTGAACCAATCAGCATGCTGACTGAGATCACGCACCTTCAGCACAGGAAGCTCGCTGAATGTGACTGACAGGGAGAATTGTGTTAAGTTGCGGAGCATCTGTCAGAAATACAGCTGAGAAGGTTTTTTGTTTTTGTTCCCATTTGTCGTTTTGTTTGTGTGGGTTTGTCTATTAGCTACAGGATATATTTTAATTTTGCAACCTGTTTTTTTCAACACTCCATATTCACCAAATTAGCTGCATTACATTTTTGGATGAGCCCAATGAAGTAGTTTCTTTCATTAATTTCATTAACAGGTTGCCAAATTCTGGCAGGCATGGCCTGTTTGTCGTAAATTACCATAAGTCTTGAGCGCCTTGTGCAAGTGGAACCAAATTAAGATGACAGATGCAATGCTCATATCCTAGCATTGTTGCTGAATTTGCCCAAAGAATCCCCATGATTGCATGATTGTACTGTATGTGTATTATGATGCAGATGCAAAAACGAAATGTCTGCATTATACTGTAACACATTTCGATTGTTGTTTCATCAGGGTCTGTGTATGAGAGTACATCATTTCCAACTGCTGTGGTTGCTTTCACAATTCACATTAAAATGGGAATGCAAAATGGTGAGGAGGTGGAGAGCGAGTCATCGCTTTTCAACATGAGGCGCAAAGATAATTAGCTTGTCTAAAGCAATGACATGCTGTTCATACGTGACCCTACCAAACTAGCCCTGCCATGTTAATTAGTTAGCACAAACTCTGATCTCTGGCTGGGGTCAGTCCTTTTTAATCAAAGATTAATTTGCTCTAAAGACTTGAGCATGATTTATCCAGCAGAGGATCCGTCTCATGGAGAGACTTATAAAGAAAACGGAAACAAAAGCACACGGAGTGGATGGAGCTGTGTCTTTGTGATCACTGTGTTTATGTGGTGCAGGAAAACAGCCGACCAGCACTGTTGTGACAATTTTGTAATCCCAGTCCGACGATGAAGAACGAGACCAAAATCTCTCACACTGTTAATAATTAGAGCATGGTGCACAAGACAATTCATCTATTTTCATTGGTATTAGTCAAAAATCTTTAGCTTTTGATTGCAAAATGCATGAAAATATAATTCAATGGTCTTGAAAAATGTATTTTATCAATTGGGCATTGTATAGGCAGATTCAGAAAGGATCACTCTCGTCACGCATCCTGACAAAGTTCCCTTGGCCTTTGTAATTAAAATACCCCCCCCCCCCC
>NC_045745.1:7348386-7348591 GCF_008692095.1 Etheostoma spectabile | reverse complement strand
CCCATCAGCTGGCTGGCTATTTTAATTCCAAAGGCCAAGGGAACTTTATCAGGATGCATAGTATCTTAAATCCATGAAATAACTGGCCTTTAAAAACAAACATCTGTCTGCTTCTATGGGAATTTAACATATGGGTATGTATACTTATGACCCTGTATTTTAAGGACGGACATTTATGTATTTACAATACATTATTCATTCACAA
>NC_045745.1:7326645-7348376 GCF_008692095.1 Etheostoma spectabile | reverse complement strand
TGTCCTTAAAAGGTTGGACTTTCCTGTTTTTTGAATTTAGGTATTAAGATCAATTTCCAAAAGATGGTAATTTATTCCTCTATTTAATTCACTTTAGCATGGGTGTGGAAATTTATGCAAGCCACTGTAGATTTAACCATTTATGGCAACAAATAGAAATACAGTTATGCTTTGCGCTGATGGCTGTGCTCTTGATAAAGCTCCCTGGACCAGCCAAGCAGCGTGCTAAGCTGAAACAGGGAGCACCATGCAGAAATCCCTCTGGGCATAAAGAGAGTGAGCCAAAAGAAAGGCATTGAAAACCATGTTAAACTTAGAGTCATGTTAGGTCTCCGAACTAAGAAGGCAGAGGCTGGGCAAGTAGCAGCAGCAGAGAGTGAAGCAGCGTCAGTGAGGAGGGAGTCCGCCTTGAAGTGAGACTGGCTGTGATTGGTGTGTGACTGATAGGAATGATAATTTAATCAATGGGCGTATAACTTTGTGTACGGCATGAACTAACGCTAAGCCTAATTTAATGCCTTTTGAGGTGTCCATCATTAGTAATAAATTCTAGCTGTGCCAGACCCTCCTCCACAGCGCTGCACAGGAGGGTCTGGCTAGTCCTCACAGCATTCAGGGATGGGAGAAAAATGCGGTCTGGTTTATTGGCATTTCTTTAAACCAATCGCAATTGTCTTGAGTGGTGCTAAGCACTGGCACAGCCACGATGCCTCTGCAAAATAGCCTTGGAAAGGAACTTGTTTGTGTGGAACATGTGTACGTTCTAAAGTTGTTTTAGTTGTGCAACAGAAAACTCAGATTGGACAGATAGTCTAGCTAGCTGTCTGGATTCACCCTTAAGAGATGTGAGGAGAATTTCCGACGGCAATGGAGCAATCCCAGAAGTGGAACGTCGTGAATATAGATTAGGAATGAATCAACTTGGCTGGAGGCAACCATCAATCCCTAATAATAGACACCTCGTCGGGCTTTAACCCTCATGGTACGAACGTGGAAAGCATTTCCACTCTTTCCATTCATTGTTGATGTGAGCAGCCATGCAATGCATTCTAGTAGTGGTGCGGCGACTTTCGAGAAGCGGAGCCTCCCGCGTGTTGCCAACTACTTCTTTGCATAAAGTTGATGTCCAAGCTATTTTATGCAAATCAAGGGCATCCAGCTCAACTCAGTGATTCTCAAAAACTCCCGAAAATCTTTGAAACTGACCGATGTCAATCTAAAATGAAGACCGATTCAGCAGCTGCATACCGGTATCTTGTTTCACATTTCATTAAACTACTTTTTTGTAAAATAAGAGAAAGTTTCCAAATGAGCCAAATTGCTATATTTTGAAATTTGGGAGCAGACAGCCCCCATGAAGCACCAATCAGGTGCTGCCATTGTGTGGGAAGGTGTAGCCTGTTTTCTTTGCTTGTCAGTGGACACTGAAGAGAAACTGATAACTGCTAGTGGCAAGCCCCTCAAGCGTCTAATGCTGGGGCCATCCCTGCTGTCAAAACACGGCACTATGGATACATACCATTATTTTCCAGCCTTCTTCAGGTGAACCAGGAATAAGCTGCCTGGCTTTAAATTGCCTGAAACACGCTGCTACATGAATGGCTTGTTGTAATAAAGTACACCAAAAGCACACAGATAAGATAACATAAGATAAGATAGGCTTTATTAATCATGCACTTGGGTAATGCCTGTGCTCAAAAGAAAAAATGTACACATATCAGAATAACATAAATACACGTTAAGTAGACATAGGCGTTGTGTAGCAAGTACTTTGAAGACCTCCTGAGCTTTCATTTCAAGGTTCAATGTCTTAAGAAATGGAAAAAATAAATTTAGTTATAATAATAATACAGAATAGACAGTATAGAAACACAGATGTTCAGATGAGTGAGGGCAGATGAATAGAAATGAAATATTGCACAGTTGGCGGTGACAGAGTAATAAATAATAAAGCATAGTGCAGAATAATGTCCAGCGATGGCTCATATTGCAGAATGTAGATGAAACAGTTGATTATGATTCTACATTGAATATAAATGATTCAATTTTTAAATATTGTGCACGTCCAGAGGGAGCCAATCATAGACTCATCATTGTTTACGACCTCAATACCAGGCAGGTCAAATGACCAAGAGGACTAATTCAACAGTTGTTAACGCAGACGCTATTCCTGAGACACATGACAAGCTGTCAAACGGGTTCTAATCATACGCACGTTGCAGGGATAATCGGCTGAACCGCACCACTGAGACACACAGCCTCCTCCTCCTCCAGGCCTCTCTATACAGAGCCGACAGGATCCATCCCTGAACTGACCATGTGTGTTGGCTAGAAACATAGGTAAGATAATAAGTATTGCATTGTATAGCACTTACTCCAAAGCGCTTTTAGAATTTGCCGCTTATTCATCCACACACACACACAAACCGATGGCAGTGAGTTTACTTGCAAAGCAGCAGCCAGACCATCAGCAGAAATCTGGGGTTCAGTTTCTTCCTCAAAAACACTTGGATGTGGAAACAGAAGGAGCCAAAGATGGAGTGTGCATTAACGATGGAGCAGGGGGAATTAGAAATAAAGGCCTGTCTGTAATATAAACCCACATAAAGGTCTGGCTATCTCTGCCCATGAGGTAAATAACTATAAAGAACATATAGACTAGTTGTGTCCTACTTGTGAATCTATATCTGCGTCAACTGCTTAGAGGCAAGAAAGGGACTGACCCTTTCAGTCCCACTACAGCCCTCTTCAGATCATTAAGCTGGTATTATACCAGTATGCTTTCAAATGAGACAAAAAAGAAAGCTTTGACCTATTTTCGACAGCCTGGAACTGCTTCTTAACTCAGTGTCTCTTCCCTTGTAGTTTGTGCCTTGCAGCCACAGTATGTTGATGTTCAATAGAGAGCCACTATATATATAATTTAATTTACATACTGTGTAGCAATGGTCCATTAGATTGGGAAACTCAGACAACCAGCTCATACGTTCAAAGACGGCTTACGACAGCACGCTAAGAATAACTCTTAAAGAGATGACTTGAATGGATTCCGGTGAAAGACACCTATTTATCATTTTCTGAACCCTACACACTGTGTGACAGCCTCAAAAACAAAGTATTTAAAAAAACTGTTACAGCACACAGATTCACAAATTATAAATCTGTTACGTTGATATATAAATTAGAAACAAAATGCTTTAAATGGAATATGTTCAATCTAAATAAATTGAATAAATTCAGAAGATTATAAGAAAATGTGAACAATTTAAGCAAAAAACAACAACAAATGAATTGGATATGATAGGATATGCAATAGAATTATTAAAGAAATCCTACTATTAAATATTTCCAAATGACACCTATTTTGTTAGCCTGTTATCTAAAGATGGGCATTTCACAGCTTTCTGTTTGTTTTGACTGTGCACCATATCATGTGTTGTAAGCAGGTAGTGACATGTCTCAGGTCTGACCCTGGAGATGCCGAAGAGACGAGACATCGCCGCCATTGTGTTGATCGTGTTGCCGTGGACACTGCTCATCACTGTTTGGCACCAGAGCGCCATCACTCCTCTGCTTGCTACCCGGAAAGGTAAGTAAAGGGTCACAGAAGTTAAGACCAAGATCATTCCATTAATATGCATCATAGCAACAAAGGTGCTTGTGTTACTTACAGCATTCATCTTTGTTCGTGTGAATCTGTTAAACAATATACATTTGTAACGATTGCAATCAGTTGAGATAAAAAATGTAATCGCGTTGCAACTTTTCTAGTCTAGGGCGTAATCTACTTTTGATTTCCCTTGTTTAATTTCAGATGTCACTACATATTTATTTGAAGATATTTTTTCTATGTATTTAGTTATTTGGGTGTGGCATTTGTTTTAAAAAGAATTGTTCATGTTTTTTTTGTTTTGTTATTTAAGATGAAATACAATTTAACTTGCACTTTTGATAAAAAGACATTTTGATAAGAAGATTTTTTTATCAGTTTCTATAAATAAAGAAATATTTTTTTGTCATTTGTCTGCAGCTCATTCCTTTAACAAAATCGTGATAAAATCATGTACATAGTGAACTTGAAATAGTGAATCATATGGAATAGTGGGTTGAGTGTATTGTTACGTCCCTTGTTTGTTCTCACATTGATTAAAATGCCATGAAGCCAGGGTGCAATGCACATAGGATTGGGTCTGTTTACTGACACGATAAGTGTTTAGCATCAATTTATCTACCAATTAAAGAGAGTCCACACTGTCTCGTGTAGGACAACAAACTGTCAAGAAGAAACATATATCGGAATATGCAATGGCTTCATGCAGGGGCATAGTGCAAAATTCTGCCTTCTCTATGGACCCTTCCCCACATCCAAAGCTGTTCTTTGTAGCATCTTTTTGGACCCTGGGTACTAAGTCCCATTTCCACCCCCAGTCCGACACCCCTGGCTTCATGTAGCACAGGGTCCCATCTGTATTTGGAAGCACACAGAGGCTCACTGTCCTCATGTCCCCTAGATGACAGACGAGATGGTCGCTCCAAATCCAGGAATACTTTTGCTTTCAAGGAGTCCTGCTCTCTTCAGAACCGGGACATCGTGGAGGTGGTGCGTACCGAGTATGTCTACAGCCGGCCTCCCCCCTGGTCTGACACCTTGCCCACCATCCACGTCGTCACTCCCACCTACAGCCGGCCGGTGCAGAAGGCCGAGCTGACACGTCTGGCCAACACCTTGCTGCACGTGCCCAACCTGCACTGGATCCTGGTGGAGGACTCCCAGAGGAGGACCGCTCTGGTCAGCCGTCTCCTACAGGAGATGGCAGTCAACTACACCCACCTCAACGTGGAGACGCCCAGGAACTATAAGGTGCGCGGGGACACAAGGGACCCCCGAATACCTCGGGGTACCATACAGAGGAACCTGGCCCTGCGGTGGCTCCGGGAGAGCTTCAGACTAAACAGCAGCCAGCCCGGGATTGTCTACTTTGCAGACGATGACAACACGTACAGTCTGGAGCTGTTTGAGGAGGTAAGGAGATGTACTGCAGAGCAAAACAAACAGGATGTAGAGCGGAATTCCTCTCTAAGAATGCAGTCTCCTGCTCATCGTTTTACAAACATCTTAGATAGATAGATAGATATTTATTGATCCCAAAAAATGTTTTTTTGTTTTTGTTTTTTGTTTTTTTTTACTTGTGTTGCGCAAAAATAATGGACGTAGCAGAAGTGACATCTCCTATTGGTTTGTGGACTGATGTTTTGAAGCCTCAAATTTGACAATTTGGCCGTCGCCATCTTGACTTTCTTGGGCGATTTTTGGACAAGAGGGTGGAGCTAGGGAGGATGAGCCAGTGTTTTCCTGTTGTCTATATGGTTGCAATGGCCCCGCGTTAAGCTAAAGAGGGGAAGTCATTGATTGTTTAGACGTTGGGTAGGCTACTGGCGCCATTCATCTGTATGCAAGGCAGTACAGATATTCTGCTAACTTTCTATGAGTAACCAGCTAGCTTGGTTGGCTAGGTGCCACAGAACACTGAACAAGACAGTTTATGACGACCCAAAGGGTCGAATGAACTTTAATGACGTGAAAACAGACAAGGGTCTAACAGGGACAACATCCAAAAACAAGTTCACGGCTATTTCCATGTCCACTTAGCAATGGTTAGCATTGCTAAGTGGAGCCAGGCCAGTGGAGTCGCTGCTAGATAGAATGCAGGTTTAAGGCACATAGGCTTCACTTATGAGACCTGGAAGTCCGTCCATTATTTTTACAGTCATTTGGGTGCCTTTTGCTAAATCAACATATAGAATATGTAGGGATTTATAGGAATTAAAATGACTCACATGAATGATCTCTGTCTCTGTTTTAAACTACCAGATGCGTTCCACCAAAAAGGTCTCTGTGTGGCCCGTGGCCTTTGTGGGTGGCCTACGATATGAGTCGCCCAAAGTAAACACCTTGGGCAAGGTGTACGGATGGAAGACTGTATTCGACCCACACCGGCCCTTTGCCATTGACATGGCTGGGTTTGCAGTGAACCTGCGCCTCATTCTGTCCAAACCTCAGGCTTATTTTAAGTTACGAGGGGTGAAGGGAGGTTATCAGGAGAGCAGTTTATTAAAGGAGCTGGTCACTCTCAGCGATTTGGAGCCTAAAGCTGCAAACTGCACTAAGGTAAGAAAAGGAGCCTCTCTGAATTGGCAATAAAACGAGCTGCTTCTGTAAATGCTGCTTGTGTAAGATGATGTGTCTTGAGATCCCTGGCTGTCGTTACAATTTGTTCTTAAAGTCAATAAACTGTCAGCTTACAGCCAACTCTCATACGCTTATAGCCTGTTAAAATATGCAACATTCTGCCTCTAGACGTTGTGTAGCACGTTTGATGTAGTTTATTACAACTGCACAGCATTGCGAGACAACATTTTTGTTTTATTATTTTAATCATAGTGGTTGATTTCTACTCGTCTTTATCCCTTTCTTCTTACCCGCAGGTATTAGTATGGCACACACGGACAGAAAAGCCTGTGCTAGTAAATGAGGGCAAGAAGGGATTTACAGACTCTAATGTGGAGATATGACATACTTCATCTGACACAGGTAACAGCAGAGATTTAGAAATGCAAATTAATGCATTTCCACACACTGCTTATTTTGGGGGATGGGCCAAAAGGGAGCATCTTAACTCATATGTGCACCATGAGAAATGGACCTCACTTGAAGTAGCCTAGACGTTTGACCTTTCTATAACATATTTCAAGGATCGTCTGATTAGTTATCACAAGTCCTTTTTGCCACACTAATGGCGTGGCTCTATAGCTCGCAATGTTGGTCCGCGAGTCGGTCCACCACAGTGGTTAAAACTGAAATATCTCAATGACTAATGGATGTATTTCCATGAACGTTTGTACAGGCGTTCACTGTCCTTATAGGATGAATCATACAGACTTTGGTGACCCCCTGAGCTTTTATTTCAAGGTTCAATGTCTTTATTTATTATGTACACAACAATAACAGGAAGTCACTGACATAAAAATTGTTGGCACCAGGCTCCCTCCAACAATACTAACAAAACATGTATCAGAAAGAAAAGGAAGATCACACAAGTAACAACAATATGAATATCTAACACAAGGTAGTGCAAGTTAAAATCATGAATACAATATAACATAATAATATAAAGAATAAAGTTGACAGTAATTGTGATGAATATAATGTAAACAGGAATGGAGTAAATGCATAATGAGGGTATTAAATGGATACAGATGTAAACAGAATATTTTGTACAGACGTTCATTGTCGCCTAGAGAATACATCTTATGACTATGGGGATTTTCCTATTTTTCTTTTAGTCAAAATCATAGCCATCATCACATCAAAATGTGTGCAATACTTTGGTTGTGACCAAATACCTGCAAACCTCATGATATTCCCATCAGCCTAAGTCTACTTGGTTAGTGCTAACTAGCATATGTTGCATGCAAATGTGCAAAACTACTAAGATGACGAGCATGGTAAACAATGCCTACTTGGCATTTTAGCATTGTCATCAGGGGCATGCTGAAGTTAGCTTTTAGCTCACAGAGGCTGCTCTAAGGCACAACAGCATGGCTGTTTATCCACAAAAGCACTGCCTCTAACATGTGTCTTGTTTCTTTGTTGTCTGTCCTTTCAGGGGCATTTCTCCATTTGGATTCTACCTGGATTCCAACCAACCTCAGAGCTCCTTAAATAGCAATAGCCAGGGTCAGAAATATTATCACAGCACAGTAGGGTGCACTTCACTATTGCTTTGAAATGGAGGCACACCTGTCCACCCCAGGAGGCAGCATAAGCCATGTGCTTGAACGGACTACAGAGTTTCAAAGCACAACTGCACAACAGCCAGCCGGCCCGTTATGCTCCGAGCACTGGCTAATGCGAGACACTGGTGGGAGTTGCCAAAAGGAGCTTGCCCAATGAGGTCTCCTCGGAGGGCTGAGACAAAGGATGATACACGATTTAAACTGTAGGAAGAGATGGCACTGCACGCAATAAAGAGCCCTCTGAGCGCAGACAACACCAGCCAACCATCCAATCAGCATTAAATAGGGCCCTTTTGTTCTGAAGTAAGCTGGCTGTCCGGCACAGGGCTGCACAGAGGAATAAAAGGGGCCCTTGTCTTACGTGAGTCAGCACTGACTGACAGACTGCACTGAGGGGATCTGAGCCCTCCCCACTTGTACTGTACAACACTGAGCTATTTAGATAACCCCCCGAACCCAGCATTGATTGGAGGTCTTGTAACTTCTTTACACATAGTCACACATTCTTAGCTGTCACACTTCACATGGTGAGCACACGGCCACACATGCACTCCAAAAGGCACGGAGCAATGATTTATTACAGTTTAACAGCAATGTCTTACAGTCATTAACTCCAAGCTGTTGTTTATTCCTGTTATGCTGTAACACTTCTGAGGTCTACTCACATTTAAGAGAAGATTTAGTATCCCTTGGGCCCTGTCTACTTCACAGCCATCTTTGTAAGCTAATTATGATCCCACTGAGTGAACAGAATGTTTCTACGCAGAATTATTTACTGTTTCAGAGTAGCTGGTGGTACCGTTCACTTGTAAGTCATGAGCTATGCATGTGCAAGTCAATGGGATATGCAGCCAATGCTCTAAAAATTGGATGTGCATCCTTTCATACAGCTGTATTACACAACCTACTTATTTCCACCATGGATGGCCGGCTTGCAAGTGATGATTTCATACCCCATTGACTTGCGGTGGCACTGCTTACAAACGCTAATGTTCCCAGACTCTTTTACTATTAGGAGTTTTCATAGTAATCAACGTGTCAGGCATGTGAATCCTTGCACTTTCACTCAAAGATAAGGGTCTTGTGTTTCATATGAAACACTCCTGCCTCAGCTCAGATTGTCCCATAAGCCTGTTTTGTTGTTTTACGTGACCATTTTAATTACTGCATTATGCAGAATATTCACACAAGCAATACAACTCTATCAACAACATCAAAAATAACTGCCATCCCCAAGAAAGACATTAAGAGAAAATCTATGGGTAACAGAATATACTTGGTAATAACGCTCAATGTGTAAAGAGTCCCTGTAACTAAAGGTACTGTATGTATATAGCTATAAACTGCTCCCATACAAACATGCCTGTCTTTGTTTTTCATATTGGTCTGTGTGTATGTATGGAAATTTTAAGGTATTATATCATACAATTACCATGACGTAAACAATATTGCAATCTCTGAATTTGAAGTTTTGACCTGATGTTGTAAGCACTTTGTAAATCTACGTCAATAGAGTCAATGACAGTCACAGGATGTCTGCTGCCATGCCAAGATCATGAGCGTCCTCAAATAGGACCTTGTAGTCACCCTCCTGCTCTTCAAACACAATGACCTTAGTTATTAAACAGAAGAAAGTGAGAGACAAAGAAGAGAGAGTTAGAGCTTTTAAACATGACTCTGACTTGCTGTTTTTACACATTGTAATTAAAAAAAACATCTCTGAGGTCCAATTTAAGGCGAGGGGAAAAAAGCTAAGTAGTGACTTTAGGAAGATTGATACCACTCGTATGTTTGTATGCTAACAATGAAGCTAGAGCCAGTGGCTGGTTAGCTTAGCTTAGCATAAAGACTGGCAACAAATGATAAGAGCTAGCCTGGTTCCGTCCAAAGGTTAAAATGGTTTGCCTACTAGCACCTCTAACAGCTCACTAATTAACACATGATATTGTGTTTCCAGACAAAAAGTGTAACAACACATTTCAGACTATGGATGAGACAAATGACATGTGACGTGTTAATTAGTGAGCTTTAGAGGGGCCTTTCGGGAGATTTTGTTACCAGACAGCATCAGGCTAGCCATTTACCCCTGTTTCTAGTCTTTATGTTAAGCTAAGCAAATGGTAGCTTTGAGCACAGACCATGGACTGTATAAATTGTGAATGTAGTCTCTGTGACACCACTCATAGGTTTCTGAAGAGCCAAAATGAAGGTCAAAGGGGCCACACCCGATGACTGTGGCCTTTTACATCACATTACAGTTGTCACAATGGGGGAATTAGCTGTACAGACCAAAACTTGTTTTTGTACCAGGCTGTAAACATGTTTATTTCTGTTGTAAAGTTAAGCATTTTAACATAGGCGTCTGTGGGGACTGACTCCCTAGCCATCTTTAAATGGCCCTTTGGAGGAAGTGCAGTTTTTGGCAGTTCCGCATTGGAGCTTGGTTCAGACGACATGAGAGTGGTATAAATCTTCACATCCAACTCAGCAAGAAAGCAAAGCATAGTTTCAAAAAATGTTGAAACTATTCCTCTAACAAACGCCGGTTTGTGCACAGCTGTACCTGATTATTTCCACTGTTGAGAAAGGGACCGGGGAGATAGAGAGCCTGCTGGGGGCCAATTGACCAGTAGCGGCCCAGATTCAGCCCATTGACAAACACGACCCCTTTCTCCCAGCCCTGCAGACCCAAAGACAATTCCATGGTTTCACATTTTATTTTTCATACAAACACACACCCAAAAATGTACATAGCATAAACACTATTTGTTTCATTAAACTTACCGGCAGTTTCATAAATGTGTCACTCGGATACCCGTATACAAACAGCCTCCCCAAAAAAAATCCCGGGAAGCTCGGAGTTTCAGGGAGAGTTTTCCAAGGTGCCTGATAAAGACTGAAATAAGGCATCCACTTCAAACACACTTTAACATCATAATGAAAGTGATATGCAATGCTTTAGATTCAATAAAGCATACAAACCTATCAATAAAGCTGGGTTTCATGTCCAGGCTGTATATTGTAAAATCCCGCAAGGGGATATTGTTTAATAAAATGTCTCCCACAAGGCCTGCAAGAACACAAATCAAAATGGGCTTGTACACTACCCACTGAGTGCTTGAGTGATTTAATAGCAGGCATAGCAAGGTACTGCATATTGTCGATCACCTTTATGTTGTTTGTCAAGGTCCCTTCCATGGTGAACTCGTCCACAGTTTTCCACCAATAAACTTAAGGTACGCTGTCCCTGTAGGGATTGATTGCCTTTATGTCTTTTGCCAGTTTGACAGCCAACACTTCAGCATTCATCACATCTGATAACTGTGATTGACGTTTATTGGACATTTGCCTTCAAGGTCCAACTTGATGCCATACCTTACCATCAGGAACCGCCAGCTCCAGGCTTTGGCGCTTGAAGAGACCAATGTAGCTTCTGTCGACAAACACCTAGGAAGAAAAATATGGCTGTCACATACAATATATTACCGTACACACCACATAAAGTCTTCTTTGCTTGAATGAAATATCTCAAAAGTGGCTACAAGTATGCCAACTACTATCACCACATTCATCGCCTTTAAAAAACTTCTATGTGCTGTATTTTGTCATTGCTGTGAAATGTGTACTGTAGCCTTACCATCAGCATGAACTGACTCCTAAAAGCCATGACTGTTAAAGGAACATTTTATCATTTTGGGAAATGAACTTGCTGTCTTGCTGTAGGTTAGATAAGATTATTACAGCCAGGCAGCAGTTAGCTTAGCATAAAGAATGAAAACGGGGGAACAGATAGCCTGACTCTTTCCACCTGTAACAAAACCCGCCCACCTGGACCTCTGTGATATGTCATATCTTATATCTGTAGTCTCCGCCAATCTCTCACGCTGACAAGAAGTCTCTAGGAAGTCACTGCACTTGGCCAAGAAATGATCTGACACATAAGTCCCTGTAAAACCAGAGCATGTCACTTACTTTTTTTGCGTACAAGATATATAAGTAGCGCATAACTTGTGACTTTACAAGGTGATGGTAGAAGAACATTTTTACGTTCGGAAAGAGTCAGGTAAGCTCTTTACCCCTGCTTCCAGTTTTTATGCTAAGCTAACAGCTGCTGGCTCTATAGCTTAATGTTTTGTGTAAATATAGAAGAGTTTCAATTTAACGTCTAACTTACGGTAAGAAAGCATATTTCAAAAAATGACAAACTTTTCCTTTAAGTTTTGTTTTGACAACTACGAACACGTCAAGGATCATGATTAATGGAGGGCGATCACATGTATTATACATGTATATTGCATGATGTCAGTGTGAGTGAGATCATGCCA
The DNA here is from genome assembly GCF_008692095.1 of Etheostoma spectabile. Lineage (NCBI taxonomy): Eukaryota > Metazoa > Chordata > Actinopteri > Perciformes > Percidae > Etheostoma > Etheostoma spectabile. The sequence continues at coordinate 7,336,254 of NC_045745.1, read as the reverse complement.
TTGTGTAGGTTACAATGAGGACTCACTAGGGCGCGGTCTCGGACATTGTCTCCCGACTTCAATGATCCTCCACTGCTGATGGTAGTCTCATACAGCGTGTAGCCATAGGACTGGCCATTCATGTTGTTCACAGGCAGATTCTCCATGCTTATTGGCTTTAGTGACTTAATAGGCTGCAAAAAATGAGAACAAAAATAATTATACCTCCTTGATTATAAAGCACAATTCTTTTACTTATAGGTACTGGGTAAAACATACCCCCTCAGTGAAGCTCAAAGCATCCCATAATGACAGATACAGGTACGTGATAGCTGATTCATAAGCCTCTCTGTAATGCAGGGCTGGCATGTCAGGGAAACTGTCTCCACCTGCACAGAAAGGACAAAGACAACATCAGGCACATCATGTATTCCCATACTTCATTCTCATTCCAATTTAGTGTTTAACTTACTGTTGTATCGAGAAAGCAAATCCCTAAGGAGGTGGTACTTTGGAGTGTACTCCCCAGATTCAGACAAGGGGGCATCATAATCTGAAAAGCATCATAGTGTAACAGATTAACTGTCATCTGCTGCCACCTGCTGGGTGTTGAGGTCTTCACATCTGTATTGGCAGTGGTTTGTCATTAAAAAATTTGCATTAAAGACACCTCTAGTTTGTTTCTAGTCTTGCATTGCTTTATCAGGATGCATAGTATCCTGGATCCATGAAATAACTGGCCTTTAAAAATAAATTAATTTAACTTATGGCCTGACATATGTATACTTATGACCCTGTATTTTAAGGACGAACATTTATGTATTTACAATACATTATTCATTCACAAAGAAAATTGATGTCCTTAAAAGGTTGGACTTTCCTGTTTTTTGAATTAAGGTATTAAGATCAATTTCCAAAAGATGGTAATTTATTCCTCTTTTCAATTAACTTTAGCATGGGTGTGGAAATGTATGCAAGCCACTGTAGATTTAACCATTTATGGCAACAAATAGAAATACAGTCATGCTTTGCGCTGATGGCTACGCTCTTGATAATGCTCCCTGGACCAGCCAAGCAGCGTGCTAAGCTGAAACAGGGACTGGCTGTGATTGGTGTGTGACTGATAGGAATGATAATTTAATCGGTGGGCGTATAACTTTGTGTACTGCATGAACTAACGCTAAGCTTAATATAATGCCTTTTGAGGTGTCCATTATTAGTTATAAATTCTAGCTTTGCCAGACCCTCCTCCAAAGCACAGCGAAAGAGGGTCTGGCTAGTCCTCACAGCATTCAGGGATGGGAGAAAAACGGGCTTTGGTTTATTGGCATTTAATTAAACCAATCACAATCGCCTTGGGCGGTGCTAAACACTGGACGGAGCAACCATGCCTCTGCAAAATAGCCTCGGGAAGGAACTTGTTTTGGTGGAACATGTGTACGCTCAAAAGTTGTTTTGGTTTTGCAGAGATCTGAGGAGCAGTTAGCCACCAGAGCTTGAAATGCCAACACAAAGGAAGCGGAAGGTAACGGACATCCGGATCAAAACAGGGATATCCGGGGCAATCCCGCACGTGGAACGTGGATATAGACTAGTTTGTTTATGACACAGCACACAACACGGAGGAACCAACCATAGCTGGGGACCAATGCTTTGTAGGAGGGATCAGCGAGGGCACCGCTCATGAAGCCAAAACTGGAGCCTCCATGGAACATGTAGAGGTTAACAGACATGCCTCGTCTCAGGATTTCTCTCACGGTGGACACCATATCTGACAAGAAATTCAACACGTTCACTGTTTGACAACTTGACTCCTTAAAAACATAAATCATCATACAGTGTTTTCTCTGCTGACCTGTGTCAGAGGCTACAACAATTCAAAAGTAGGTTGACTTTGACATTTGCATTTAAGTACACTGTTGGCATGTAGCTGGTGTTACTCATGCAAAAAGCAAAGCAGTAAGAACAGAAAGCATAAAAGTGACATTATATATTGCTGCGAGATACAAATAATTGTTTTATAGAGTGGCCGACTGTCTGACAAAGGACAGAAAGCTAAGTGGGCGTTTAGACCAAAAACAGCCTTGTGTGAAGTAGGTCTGTTTTAGTGCAGGATTGGGTTTTACCAATATATGCTTTTTCTGGTACCAGTTTTTCTGTAAGTAGATCCGCAAGATTGTGACCAAAATTGCTATAAAAAGTGGTGGCAGTCAAAAAGCCACAAACCGCATTTAGACAAAGGATAACTGTATATTCTCCAGGGAATTCCATCAAACCCAAATACTATCCAATCATGTTGGGTTCACTATAAACCTCCATTGTATATACTGTATGTATGAGCCATGTCTTTACAAAGGAGACGTAATGTATCCCAATGTGCTTTTTATTGTATTTCATTAGATAGTTGATGGCGAGGAAACAGGAAGTGAGGGAAAAGAAAAAGGGGTATGTCATGCAAAAAAAGCGCTGTTGCAGTTATATGGTCTGCACATTAACCACAGAAGATACGGCAACACTAATCCCAGGATTTAGCTTTATCTTGGGCCAAATGGTGCAGTATGAAAACAAAAATTCCCTCCTGACAACAATCAATCCAGTGATGACCCAGGTAAAATTACGAATAAGAGGTAAGCACCGATAGAAATTTGTCTTTTTCATCTCAAAAGACAGTGAAAACAAGGAGAGCCTTCCTTACCCTCTGGGGGAAGCACATGGTGGAGGTCGCCCCACACATCATACCCGCCGGTCCAGTAGTCCATCACCAGGATGGGGCTGTTGGGCTGACAAACAGCACAGAAAAAGGCCACACTATTAACTATTAACTCACTGTCCCGTGTTTCATTACCTGAATATTTGACGTCTTTAGTGCCAGACAGTGAAGTGATGTGTAAAGGTAAGACACACACCTGGATAGCACTCAGATCCTGGATGTCTCTCTGATTAAGCTTCTGCAGCTTCAATGATCTGATGGCTACAATGGGAGATCACAGGGTGAGCGTGTGTGTGTGTGTGTGTGTGTGTGTGTGTGTGTGTGTGTATTAGGGCTGAACAAATAATAGTTTTCAGAGAAAGAATACGACTTGCTAATTGTGAAGATTTAATTGAATGTTTGGTTTAACATTTTGTATTCCTCTTTTTGTCATTATATTTACTGTTTTTTCTCAAGATGAATGCTGGAATATTATCACTGATTCAATTTTACTTGCTTAAAAAAAAAACACTTATTGCTGGCAATTCTTATCTATGTTCTCATCCATGTATGACAATATAGAGCCGTTTTGGTTGTGTCTCATGTTCTAATGCTCCGTGACATGTTGTACATGTTGCACAGGGAATATTGAACTTTAGCTAAACTTAAAAAATCCAAGTTTTGTTCACCCCTAGTGTGTATGTTTGTATGTTTTTGTGTGTATTTTTGAAAGACTGTACCTCCATCCACACCCCCCGGCTTTATTGTGTTGTGGTTGTCTGACGTGAGTAGGAGCTCGCTGATCCCTTTGGACTCTAAAGCCTTTCGAATTCAAACAAAAATGTCACAAAAGAAGATACTTACAAAACATCATCCAACGAATCCATTCTATCAGTATCAGTCTCTATTCATGCATGTGTGTTTTATTGTAGAGTTAAGGGAGCATCTGAATTAAGCGAGCCTGTCACATTACCTCTTTAATAAATAGCATGTAACTGTCATCCTTTGCAAAGGATCCGTACCCGTTTTCCACCTGCATTGCAATAATGGGACCTCCTTTCTTGAACTAAAACACATAAACACATTTGTTTTTCTTATGGATGACAAGATAAACAATCTGGAACAGATTTGTTTTCAGCTTTATAGACAAAAACGTAACCTGCAGTGGAACCACTTTAGGTATAAGTTTGTCGAAAAAAGCATTGACAGCCTCAGCAAAGCCTGGGTGAGTCGTCCTCAGTCTCATGCTGCCGTCACGGAGGAGCCAGCTGCAAAGAGACAGAAAACAAGCTGCTTAGTTAGGACCAAAGCCAGCGAGCTGCGGGAACAGCCGAGCCACAGAGGACAAAGCATCATACACTGGTCAAGTCTTCCCAGTGATCGAATGTTTCTAAGTACATTTACTCAGGTACTGTACTTCAAGCTACAGTGCGTAGTTTCTGTCACCCCCCATGAGGAATTCTAATAAATGACAACAAAACCGTCGGCGCGTCATCATGATACAAGCCTTCTGTGGTCGCGCACTGGCCCCCACCCCTCCTCCACGCAGTTGCTAGTAGCCAAGGAGGATGTGGAGGATTAAAAAACCCATGATGGACTCTTCAGAAGAGGTTGTTATCTTCACTCCAGTTTCTGCGCGCAAAAGTCACCGGATGCCACAATCTTCTGAACATAGTCATACTGAGAAATACAGAGAGAGTTGTGTGGAGCTGATAGTCTTAATTAGCTTTGTAGCTACTCATTTGGCAATGAATGTAACGGACATTCATTAATATCTAAAAGTTACGCACTAAAGGGCAAAGGACAAATTTGAGGTACTTGTACTTTACTTGGGCCTTTTCTTTTCATACCACTTTCTACTCCGCTACATTTCAGAGAGAAACTACATTTATCTGACAGCTTTTGTTACTTTAAAAATTAAGATTGTTGCACACAAAACACATGTAATTCATAAAATCTAATGTTTTATTATAAATTAAACTACCCAACAAAATAACGGCCTACAAGTACAGCTGAAATTATTAGACCATTAAACACACAACTGTTTGGATTGTTTCCAGTTTCTAAAATGGGAGGATTTTTCTGCATTGAGTACTTTTACTTGAAATACTTTAAGTACATTTTCTTCATGATTCTTACATACTTTTACTTAAACAGCATTTTCAATGCAGGACTTTTACTTGTAACTGAGTATTTTTTACAGTGTGGTATTAGTTTTTTTGACAAGGATCTGAATATTTCTTCCACCACTGACTCTTCTCTTACATACAGATGGGACTTTTTCACCCTGATTGTACTCAACAAAAAAAAAGTTATCACTTCAAGGTTCAGAATAAGCAGAATTGCTTTTGTGCTGTCGAGGTCATTTCTTTTATTCTGGGACATGAACTAGTACGAGCTTTTTGAACGAACATTGGACAGACTTTGGGCAATCCTTCTTTAATACATACACAGAAAATCAGTATTTCTATATGTAAGCAATACTGAATACATTTTCCCACAAACAGTCATTTGTAAAGAATACTAGCATTACCTTGGCAGTCCTCCTAGGTCCAGCTCAGCGGAAACGTATGGGCCTGGGCGCAAAATCACCCACAATCCCAATTCAGCAGCAAGATTGATATAGGCTCTGCAACCCAGATGGAGAAGATAATGAATAAGCTTTTTTTTTTTTTTTTATCGGCGTAAACATAAAGTTTTGACCCCAACCTCATATCTCGTTGTTTGAGGGGATTGAAATGTGCTCGGCAACAACAGCAGCAGGCGGACGCGTCACATCGCTCCTCACTTATCACCCCTGTGTCATTATTGCTTGACATGCTGCTTCTGTTGTTAGGGAGATGCTGCTGTTGTCGGGTCGGACCTCTCTGCCTCTAGCATGTCCCCTGAGCACCCAGCTTAGACAATGAGAAGAGTATTCCCAACACACCTTTGAGCAGGTGATGTTGTTAGAAAAGCTATGTGTAGAGTAGGGCTGCATGATATGTGGAAAATATGAATATTATGTTGAATATCGCGATAACAATAGTACTTGTGTTTATTGCGCAGGTTCATATTGCGATGATGATGAAAATAAGATACAGTATATGTTGTGCAGCCCTAGTTTAGTGTTGTTTCATTCTGACTATGTCTACGTTGCATATTTGGTTTAGCAAGAATGTGGGCTGTACTCCCATACACAATACACTGTATGTCGATTCATCAAGAGTGTGTTTTGTATTCAGGTCAAGCAAGAGTCACACTACTCCTTACATTAAATCCAGCTGTGTGTGGAAGTTGAAAACCCCTCTCTCTGGCTGGTGCAGACTCCACGGCACATACCTGCAAGGATGCAGGACGCTCTCTGTTATTTAAACGGTGGACCAGACGTGAGAAACAAAACACAGATCCACAGTGGTTTTCCTACGTAGTGAGGGTGTTGATGCCACAGGCCTTCATTTTCATCAGGCGGTCCCTCCAGTAGGCCCTGGGCACACGGAAATAGTGGATGGACCCCCCGAGGATGCGGAAGGGCTCTCCTCCCAGGGTGAACTGGGACGAGTTGGCACTCAGACCCACCTTCCTGCTCATTCTCCGTCCCCCTGCTGACATGCTGGGACAGGGGCTTATTGTGTCACGCTCACATAATATAGCACATCGGCTATTGTGCTTGAATAGAGCACATGACATGCTTGCTAGGAATTTGCAGACGTCTTGTGTTGGAAAACAAAAGCACAAAGGAGCAGGAACATATTTGGATTTAGAAGCAAGATAGACTTCAACAGATGACTAGCACTCCACATTCAGTTTTTAAAACTATAAGGCCTATGCTACTTTTACTTTATATTTTACTTTATATATTTTTCTATACCATCCTTTGTCCTGTGAAGTCCCCAGAGTTCCCCAAAGAAACTTTGAAACGGACTTGTGTACCTACTCATGGGAGGTACAGTGACAATTGTTTCCATTCATAGTAGCTTTACCTAATATTATGGCCCCAATTTAATATTCCTATATAGATTTACTGTGTAGTTTCTGTGACAATCGGCTATAGGATGACACTTTGTCTTGAACCAGATCCAGTCCAGAGACTTGCTATTTTAATTCAGTGGGATCATTAATCCTGCATTAGGCACAAGCAATCTCAAAGTAGCTCTAATTGAAACAACAACAGTGACAACTTTCACTTACCCAAGATATCTGTATATGATGAAGCCAACAATGCACAGGCAGATGAGTGCATGTTTCCTTTTGTGCGTATTTCTTATCCTCCAGACAACCATTGATAGGGTGTGAGATCTCCTCCTGTGATTCACACAGGCAGCGGTCGACTTGAGTTTACAGCCGCTTGTCTAGAGCTCAGATGAACGCATGATGCTGCTGCCATGGACAACGCACCGCCTTGTGGGTGTGCCCCTGTGCAGAGCCAGGGAAATCAAACACACCTCACCACATAACACACTTTGCATGTACGTGCAAAGTGTGTTATGTGGTGTACGTCTTTATTACATTCTCTTTGGTTTGTAAATATAGGTGAGGATGACAAAATAAGTACATCCAATATAATTATTTTCTTGATGGTATAGGCCTATTGCTTTAATAAAACACAACACTTTTAAACTTTGTTCAAAATATAAACATATAAATAATTGTGGGGTTAATAAAGTGTAGTTTCCCCTTGTGGGATTAATAATAATAAAGTATAATAAACCTATTCATTATGGACAGTGGGACATTTTGTATATTATAAGATAAGATAAGATGAGATAAGATAAGATAAGATAAGATAAGATTAGATAAGATAAGATAAGATAAAATAAGAAAAGGAAAACCTTTATTTGTCCCACATTGGTGAAATTGCGGTTTGCAACAGCAAAGATAAGAGCAAGTTAGGTAAGTGTACAGAGATAGATAAATGTACAACATATAGCAGTATTAACAGTATTATATAATAAATTATACATGAATTATTAAATTAAATTGTACTTTGAAAATTTGCCCAAATGAAAAATTATGCACAGATGCAATGATAATAATGGCACATGGCACATCAACATCTCTGAAGTTAAATTTAGTGGGTGAGTTATATATATTTTATATTGCACACTTATTCTGTATAGGCTGCAAAGATCAGAAATGACAACAAAGATTATTTAATGGTGGTGTATAGGAAACAAAGTATCACTAAAGCCTTATTAATGTATTATTTTCAACTGAATGTATATTGAATACTATAATCATACTATAACAATAATACAATCATACACACATACAAAAACATATGTTATTTCAAGGCGTTTTTTCCAATTCTATAACAGTTTTGTATGGTAAATGATATGTTACCTTCATCTCCCTTTCTCCTCAAAGGAGGACTACACTTCCCATGCTCCTTAGAACTCGGAGCTTGCGCAATATGTTTTCCATGGCCCTGCCTGCTTGTAGGGTCTGTTTGGTGTTGTTGTTGACACAGTAAGTGGGCGAAAGAAAGAGTTAAAGAAGTTGATATAACCCTGTGTCTGTCGCCTGAGGTAAGGAAGATACCACGGTTACCTGTGTTCTCCGTCTGACTTTACAGCCTTGTTGAGGTGTTGTCTTGACGAAAAACACCACGGATAAATTAGTTGTTGAGCGTTAACAGTTAGCTAGCAACACAGGCAGGCAAGCTAGCAGAGCACTAAAACAAACGAAAGTCAAAAATTATGAGACCGGAGGCTTCATGCTGAGCAGACTAGCTACATAATTAATGCGGGTTTCCACACAGCTAACGCTAATTGTTATGGCAAGCCAGACAAAGGCAGCGAACACTGCCTGTTCGCTATCACCTATGGGAGCTAACGTTAACCCACTGAGTCAGCTGCTAATGGTAACTTGCACAAACAGTAAGGTTAGCGTTTTACTTTCACCTTGTTGCAAACGTGTAGAACTGACCGACAGCCAGTCCGTTTGAGAAGAGGTGACGTTGCTGTTTTATAACGTTACCATTTGTGTTGGGCATCTTTGGATTTGAACAATTCGGATTCAAATTCCGATCCTTCTTTTCGATTCCGATGATTTCCGATAGGTTAAACTTGCTTAAATTCTAAATGGCCACATTATGTTTTCATGGTATCCTAGCATAGCTAGTGTCCAGCACAAAGGAAAGGCTTAGCTATTATTAAAACAAATCAGAAACATTTCAGAGATGTGACAAATCACATATAGGCTACACTAAATCACACTATACCTTTAATTATCGAATGTAGTCGATATGGTGGGTTGATAAGTTTATTTTATTTTATTTTAGAAACAAAGTTATATCAGATGTCAAATTATATGTGTATATATAATATGGAAAATGGGTTAAACAGCTGTTTATTATTGAACTGTCTCAAGACAAGAATTATTTTTGTCATGCATGTAATTACTGTCAGTATTCTCTGAAGTAATATAATAGCAATGCAGTACTGGACAGTTTGATTTGTATTATGTATACACATTAAAAACTACCAAATTTGGAAATGCCAAAAGTACAGGTGATTGTTTTATTTAATAAATGTGTTGAATTCTATTAATTATCTTAGATAAAGCTGACATGGGTGGGAAAATTATGTAAACAAAGTCCACCATATATGGAATTGCAAGTTGCTACATAATGTGCTTCAAGCAACTGTACCTCAGCATACCAAAGTGAGACTTATTGTAAATTCCCAGAAAGAGTTCCGCCCGCCAACTCTCTTGTCCATATTTAATTTCCTTGGTTTTGGGTTGTGGCAGGTAACTGGGTGAGCCCCTCCCTGCAATGAGAGCTGACGACCAGGTCACCAGCCCCCCCTCCTTCTGCAGTTGATGGATCTGCAGCTGGTTCAGAGATGACAGACAGCGTCAGGGCCTTCCTCCGCAATGTTGCGACGGTCAGCGGGCAGACACTCACTCACTCACACACACACACATACGCACACACACACACACACACACACACACAC
>NC_045745.1:7295570-7326635 GCF_008692095.1 Etheostoma spectabile | reverse complement strand
ACACACACACACACACACACACACACACACGCACACACACACACATGCTGTGATGCTGTGACAAGAGGCACAGCATAGGCAATTCAAACCAATGGACCTATTTAGTGTTTTTTTTGTCAGAGATGTACATTCACTGGCCACTTTATTAGGTACACCTGTATTAACTGTGTGTTTGTGATATTTTGCGGCCTTCTATTTAATCATCTATTTAAATTAAGGCAAACAAAATATTACGGACATCTTTCAGTTTAATGCGGGACAGTACAACACCACCACCCACTACCACCTCAATAGTAAAGTATAGTAAACATAGCAGTAGAGTTGTCAAAATTCTAATAGTCTCAACAAAAGCTCTCAACATTCTGAGCTTCATAAATGTGTCACGGCAGAGATGTTGCATAGGATTGCATTATATCGTACAGGTGTACCTAATAAAGTGGATATTGAGTGTAATAGGTTTGTAGGACATGTATTTACTAGCAAATATAACGAAGATTGTGTTCCAAAAATATTCAATCCCCACTGATCCCCACACAGTCAAGAAAATATATGGTGTATGTCCAGAACTAAAGAAAGTCAATAACAAAAAAAGCAACAATTGCAAACCACTTATATAATAACCCTGGAGTAAATGACAATTGATGCAGCCGAGGTAACTCTGAAGAATCCAGTTCACTGCTGCTGTTGCAGCTGTCTCTTCTGTGTGGTGCAGAGTAATAAACCAAGCACTCAGTCCAACTGCCTTAATAGACCTTTTTCACGACATGTTGACATGTCATAGTAGGAAAAGCACATGATGAATGATGGCTGCATTCCACTTAGGAAAGGCCCTGGTGTTGTGCATGCTGACTCACTGAAATAGCTTACTGGGACACTTGATGGAATTGAGCCATCGTTCCTACTCTTCTTTCTGTTTTCTTCTATGACAAGTCAAAATGTCTGCTGTGAAAAAGGTCTTAGCTGTTGAGCTTGTTGCTAAATTTAAAAGAGTGACATTATGAATGTGACATGGTGAAATGAAAAATGATATAAATAAAATATATTCCGATAAAACTCTATTGTGAAAATATGAATGATGATATAGCATTCCGTAAAAAAATAAAACAGGGTTTCAACAATTTCTTTTATTTTTCTAATCATGAGATGACCCCGACCCTGAAAGAACTTAAGTTGTAACAAGTAATTTGGAGCAAAGTCCTGCCTTCTGGCAGCAAGAAGAAGTGTGGTTTCAGTGGCACTGAGTAAGAAATACAATATAATTCTGGATTAATGCATGACAAAAAACATCCTTGGAACCACCAAGTCCTAAAATATTGTTAATTGGCTCTGCCTGTACATAGCTGTAGCGGTCTAATTCTTGTGTTCAACAAGACCTTATTGAGACATTTTATTGCTCCATTATATCAGCCAATTTTAAAACAAACACAGTATGTGTATTCTCTCTTCCTCTGGGTTCTCTAGGGGATTAAAGACTCAATTTTGGGGATTGGAACAATTTCCAAGCTGGATGCCCGCATCCAGCAGAAAAGGGAAGAGCAGCGGAGGAGAAGGGCCAGCGGGGCGCTGGCACAGAGACGGGCACAGAGTGAGGAGCGCAAACCGGACAAGTAAGCCCAAAAAAATGCTGCTTAACTTATTTTCTTACTTAGCCAGAGTCAGATATGCTCATGGGCATATTTGTATGTGTATAGAATCATCATTGCTGTTTATGGGATTTATTAGCAGCTATTCTTTGCAACTCCCCCTGACATGTTCCTCTCAGGTAGAACTTCCTGTGCACCTCCCATGCTTTGCACCATTTCTCACAAGCGCCACCAATTCAATGTCTATATTAACCTTAACACAAGAAATGGTTGGGTTTTTCTGGCATTCCTAGCAAAACAGCAGGAGTTTGAACAGCTTGAAAGTAAGCGCTGGACTGTGTAAATGCAACATGTTTGTTAATTGGAGCAGTCATGGATCAACGCAGCTCAGATATTCTCCTCACTCTTCATCTGTTACCACACATACATACTGTATCTGTAAGTAATACCTTCCAGATAGCTTCAGTCTGCAGCCAGAGACATGGTAATGGCATGTATCTGTCTGACTCTAGTTAAGTAAGAAAAGGCAAACTGAAGTGAAACCAAACTAACCCAACAGTGATGGACATTGTCCTTCTTTTATTTTCTCTTTCAGTGACCCCAAAGTAGCCAGCAGGATTTTTCAGTGCTGTGCCTGGAATGGAGGAGTGTTCTGGGTAAGACTTTTAACCTGCTGTTTAGGGCTGCACAATTAATTGCAATATTATCCAAATCGCAATATGGACTATCCAAATCGCAGACGGAGCGCAATATGTGTCAAACCATTCTTAATGAAGTATCGTGGCGCTGCAGAGACATCCTGGCCTACAAATCCTATCCTACAGACTGAAGGATCCTCGCAAAAATCACAATATAATAATTGTTATTAAAAAAAATATATATATATATATATATATATATATAAGTCTTTTCCTCATATCGTGCATCCCCACTGCTGTTACAATACAGCCTCGTTGCACACACTACTGAATTCTTTGGTGCAACGTGTTGTCGACTTTTATCTTCTTTAAGCTAAGAACTAAAGTCATTCTTATTATTTTCAGCTAAAGAAATAGTCTCACAGATAACCCTACACCCATGTAATGTGGTCTAAATTTCCTCTGTTCCTTTAAGTGCAGTGTGCAGCGCCCACAAAGTATTTAAATGTCTTGAATGTCATTATATACAGTGGCTTGCATAAGTTTACTCACCCATGCTAAAGTTGATTAAAAAGAGGAATAAAAAAAAAAAACATCCTTTGCAAATTGATCTTAATACCTTAATTCAAAAAGAATTTGGAAAATGCAACCTTTTAAGGACACCAATTTTCTTTGTGAATGAGTAATGTATTGTAAATAAATAAATGTTCTTCCTTAAAATACATGGGGCATAAGTACACACACCCCTATGTTAAATTCCAATAGAGGCAGAAACATTTTTATTTTTACAGGGTAACTATGATAACTTGGATCCATGAAATAACTGTGCTTTTAAAAATCTGCCTGCCTCTATGGAAATTTAACACATGGGTGTGTATACTTATGCCCCATGTATTTTAAGGAAGAACATTTATTTATTTACAATACATTATTCATTCACAAAGAAAATTGGTGTTTTTAAAAGCTGGATTTTCCTAATTTTGGGGAATTAAGGCATTAATATCAATAAAAAAAAAAGTATTCCTCTATTTAATCAACTTTAGCATGGGTGTGTAAACGTATGCAAACCACTGTATATGCAAAGCCTAAATAGATTTTTTAATTTCATTTTAGTTTCCCTGATGTAACCTTTTGAGTGTACATGGAACTATTGAAGTAAAACACTACTATTGAAAACGTTGTTGTGTCGGGAAGCATGAGCTTAAAGGGCAACTATAGTTCAGTTATAGTAGTTTTAATTTCTCTCTGCAGCTCAGTCTGTTTCTCTTCTACCGGGTGTTTATACCACTGCTGCAGACTCTCACTGCAAAGATCATCGGTACGTATGGCTGCTAGTGAATCTGTGGGGGTGTTCTCAGGCTCGGGGTAGGAACCAGTCAGTCTACAAGCTTCTTTTTGCTCCAGGTGACCCCTCCCTCCATGGCAGTGTGTGGTCCTGGTTAGAGTTCATCCTGACCTCCGTCTTCAGTGCTCTCTGGGTTCTCCCTCTGTTCGTCCTCAGCAAGATAGTCAACGCCATCTGGTTCCAGGTTAGGCCCCGCTTTGCTAGGATGCAATGATGTGATAACAACCCTTTATAAAAATCTACACATACGTAGATCTCATTACACAGTCTGACATGCCATACCACAAATCCTTTTCAAGGGTCTTACTTTTTTCTTCTTTTTTTTTAGCGTCATAGTATATCATGTTATTGTCACTGGAATATGAGTTTTTAGAATAGAGTTGCAGTAAAATACAGCCAACTTCACTTCTAACTTGTTGCCTGATGCCCGTTTGGTGGTAAACTATTTTGGACTTTTCCCAGCACTTTTCTGTGAGATGACCAGGACACAACATATACATTTGTTTGTAGTCACAAACCTGTCATGTTGCCATCACAAAGCAAAAATGCAATTGTGTTCTCAATCCTAATGTTTCTAAGGATTTAGTCAAATGCTTTGTTGACCCAGATCTATACATCAGGGTGTTATTATCTGTTGCAGGATATAGCTGACCTAGCGTTTGAAGTGTCTGGATGTAAAGCACAGTCGTTCCCCAGCGTCAGTAAGATCATCGCAGACATGCTCTTTAACCTTCTTCTCCAGGCCCTCTTCCTCATTCAGGTACAGTTTTGTGGACTGCTACCTTGGTTTTCTTCCTTTAAAGACAATGTCGCTGTCTGTGCTCCCCTGTTTTATCAGTACTACAAAGTCACACACACACAGTGCAGACACACAGAACGTCAGCATCTGATTCTCTTCAGCTGACTCGCAGGATGTGTTAGACTATGGAGCTAGATGTGTTTCTTTATTAAATGCGAGAAAATAAATGATCTGAGTGGGGGGGGGGAAAGGTGTGAGAGAAAAGGTTATCACACTGATAGCAAAAATAGCATTTTATGAGAAATAGAAAGTATTTGAGAGAAAAGGTTTTCATACCAATAGCAAAAAAATAATAAAAAAAGTTAAAATATAAATTTTAAATTTTAAAAATTAATTAATTAAAAAATATTTTTTAAGTCTTTGCTCTCGATGCAATTTCTTACTCTCATTCCTGTTGGCCAGTAGGGTGAGCACCGCCTTGTCTAGGGCAAGCTGAGCTCTTTCTTTAACTTTCTTCTCGCGTGTAACAAAGAAACAAATCCAGCTCCATATTGAACGGTTAGAGTAAAGCTGCTGTCGTGTCACTTTAAGAACCGATTCACTAATAATATTTGCTCGGTGTGCAAATGATATCACTCCTCTGACTGAGTCACAAAGTCATGAACCAGAGTTCTCCAGCTCCATTCTTCTAGATTCAGAGAATTATCTAAATATACGAAAGCTTCATAGCGTCCCGCTTGTTGGAGTTGTTTTATTCAGAAACCAAGGCCTTTTTTTTTGCACCACAACTTGATCTACATCCATTTCTAACTAAATCTCTACTCTCTAAGCTTAAGCAAATGAGATGAAAATGCACACATCCGTCTCCTTAGTGAATGTAATTGGGTTGTGTGTGTCTGTGGTCCTCCAGGGCATGTTTGTTAGCCTCTTCCCCATCGATGCCATTGGACAGATGGTTAGCCTCCTCCACATGTCTCTGCTCTACTCCCTGTACTGCTTTGAGTATCGCTGGTTCAACCACGGTGAGGGGCTCACGTTACATTCTACACCCAAATTGTCTGGATTGAATGAGGAACTCAAACAAAACTGAGGCTGTTTATGTTTGTTTAAGGCGTCGAGATGCACCAACGGCTGTCCAATATTGAGAGGAACTGGCCCTATTACTTTGGCTTTGGTTTACCCATGGCGCTGCTGACCTCCCTGCCCTCCTCCTACATCATCAGGTAAAACTCCTAATCCTTGATTAATCAAGAAAAGAACCCAAAGGTTGATTGGTATTGAAAAGAAGACTTAGTGGCGGGTTCCATTGTCCAGCTGCCCTGCAGATGTTTTTAGCTTTTACATGTATTATCATGGAAATCAAGTTACTTTGTGACCTACGGTACTTTTTCAGCTCCTGTCAACCCCAAATAATGTTTGTTTACATAATTTATAGACGTGTGGATGAATACTTTGATAGACCGAGAAATTACCTAGTTTTTTGTGTCTGTGTATTTTTTTTGTTCAAAGTCACATGTAGTGTCTCATTAAAAAATCCCTGTTAGACAGCTAGTGAAAAAGAGGGAATTCTTCTAATTTAGTTTATTCCTGTCCATTGGGAACAGTATATGTAACACAGTGAGCTAAGAGCAAATATTTTTTGAAATGTCGATGTATGACTTCGGCCTTATGGGATTCTAAGGCTACATCTACATTGCTACGTTTTGGTTTAAAAACAGATATCTTTTGCTACGTTTAGAGCTCACATTCCCCCTGCTCTGGCGTTTCAGGGCCCCTAAACCGGGGAGATGGGAAAACAAGTCGGACCCCCGTATTGGTTTGGTTGTGTTGCAGTCTCAACGGGCTACGGGCTCGCAGGCATGCGCATGCAACACGCTCGCACATGCCCAGTATACGAGAATGTTGATGAGATATGCGGTTTAGGCGTGCTAGTTTAACCGGAGATTAGTTCTTCTACTGGTGCTAAAAGCTTAAAGCAAGGGAGTGTGAACCACCGCTTTTGGCTTAAAACTCTGCTTAAAAAACCAAAAGGTACCAATGTAAATGTAGCCTAAAAAGAACCATAAACATGACTACAACCACAAAAAGCCTGGAAAATCTTTGATTAGTCCTTGAATTGGATGTTTAAGACGATGTGGGAACCCTGTCTATGAATCCCAGTAGGCAGCACATCTTGAGAATCACCAACGTCCTCCAGGATCACGTCCTTTTAAAAAAGGTTTTCCACCTGAAAACAATCATGATATGGATTGAAATATGTTGGATAGAGTTGTTAAAGAGTTTGGAAAACACATTAAAGTGTAGAATATTTCCAAAATGCCACAAAAAAAGTGATTGAAAGAGCGGGGGTACACTACACTCATGTTCTCTGTGGGCTGAGTTATTCTTTAATCTGCATTTACTAAATGCAATGTTTTTTGTTCTTTCTTTTTCTACCTAGTGGCTGCTTGTTCTCCATCCTCTTCCCTCTATTCATCATCAGCGCTAATGAGGCCAAGACGCCAACAAAGCTGTAGTGAGTGGGAAACAAAGATAGCTTTTCTTTAAAAAAAACGTTTCTTGTATTGCACGAGCCACTGATCCCAGCTGTGTTTTCCACTCTTTCAGCCACTTCCAGCTCCGTCTCTTCTCCCTGGTTGTGCTGATCAGCAACAAGCTTTTCCACAAGACGGTCCACCTGCAGTCCTCCCTGACATCGTCCACCTCCTCAGAGAGGCTGTCGTCCCCCCACACCTCCCCGACCCGGCAGAGACCGCTCCCCACCCACTGATGGATCCACATGAAGGAGATAGGAGAGCAGTCGATGAGTGGCTTCTCTCTGTGTGAAACAAGGATTCTTCTCAGATGGATTTCCTTTGTTGAAGATATGTGGTGTAGGACAAAGGGTTTACATGTTGTTGTTTTTTATCTGAGCCCCTGTCCCTTTGGTTAATCATTTGCCCACCACACACATTTTTTAGTGTGACACAGAAATCGACTGCCCTTGTGCCTCACACTCAAAACACATTATATACTCAGCTCTCGACTTGATTTTTTTTCTTTTGTGAATTTTCTTTCACTGTTTTTTTTTTTTTGTATAATGTGCCATTTGAGTGACTCTCCTTTTAATAAATTACAGCACAAGAAACCATGTAGTTTTTTTAAGCAAACTTGTGACCGAAGGATTTTTTAACGGAACGGGCTTGTTTGCCTTCAGAAGCAAAGCAAGCCTTGTTTTGCGTAGAGTACATGTTTTCTTGATGTTGCAAGTCACGTTCCTTCCTCACAGACTGAATGTGCGAATGGTGTCCCGGAATAACCTTGTATAGTTAAAAGGCAGGCTTTTTATTTTTTAAATCCTGTAAGAGCTTTTGTTTTAGTAGAATATACAAATCAGTTCAGGAGCTGCTACAAAAAATCGATTGGAGACCTTAGTAATGGAAACCAAGAACCAAGTCACTCTTGTCGTGTGTTGATGAAAAATGTTAGCTTGGTTTCTGATCCCAAATGAAATGTCCCTCCGCTGTCTGAGGAGATGTACATGTTGCGTTTTTAGCCTGTGTGAATTTAGTAGGTCGTAGGTGAGATGACACTGCCAAACTGCATCTATGTTTTGCTTATTTCACTTCAACCACTACAATGCAAGGCTCTGTAATAAATAAGATTGGGCATTGTTTGGATTTTTCACAATTCTGATTCCAATTCTTTCTAATCCGGTTCTTATCGATTCTCGATTCCAATTCTTTGAGGGGTGGAGTTGGAACTGGCATGCTTATTGTATTTGGTGATAAACGGTTAAACAGCCGCTTACTGTGGTCCATGGCTGCAACAGGGCAAGCGCCTGGTATTACTGTGGCTGCCATGGAAACCAAAACTTGCGTGTGTTAAATTTGGAACATATGATCCAAATCCAAACCAAATAATCCAAAGGGAATAGAATCGTTTTTTCATTGGAATCGTTTTGTAATTTTTAACACTATTCCAAGTTTGAACCGGTACTCTATGCCCAATCGTAGTTATAATGGAGTAACATAGTCTTTATATCTTAACAAAATGGGTGATCAGCCTTGACCCGCTCGCTCTAGTTTTCCCCTAGAGAGCTGAAGCAAATATAATCAGTCCCTGCAGATCATGGGCTGTTTGATTTCTGTGCTGTATATAATGTCAATACATCCTGAATGTGCAACCAGAAGCGCGCCACCATGCAGCTACCCAGTCACCAACCTTTCTCTCACTCAGCCGTCACGGCTCATGGCTATGGAGAGGGGGGGGCCATTCTTTTGAAACGGTGTGCAATTATTGTAAGAAGAGCATAGTGTTTGTGCAGACTGATGTATGTGAGTGAGGTTTTGTAAAAGTAATACGTCTAATTTCAATAAAAATTGGTCAGTATTCAATATTTTGATGACTGTGTTCAGGGTTTTGCACCCACGGCGAGGACTAGACAGGCCGTGTCAAACTCAAACGTGCAAAAGCTCAGGATGAAAATTAGACAGTTTTGCGGACTGTCAGAGACCTCACAGAGATAGTTATCCTTGATGCTTTGGCAGTGTTGTTATTTCTGACATGCATGTCAATAAAGCAAATTGAATGGAATTCAGTGGTCACACTGAAAAGATATTAAAACCCCAAAACAAAACGATTAATGTTTTAATTGCAGAGGAAAGTGGATCTGGCATGTGGAATGTTTTATACTTAACCCTGGTTATAGATAAATGTATGCCATTCAGTATACTAATAGAGCAGAGGGAATATAAGTAGATGGTGTAGGGATGCAATCCACAATATATAGAAAGTACTATATGTTCAGAAGTAGCAGGCCTGCATCATTACAAAATTAATTTAATCTGAATCTGAACCATAGGCTGAACTGAATCTGCACCCAAGGAGAAACAGACAGCTTCCAGATTGTAAATGATTGATTTTATACAATTGAACTGATTGTTATGAGTATATTTATATAGAGTTGTTAACAGTTAATATTTACTATTTTTGGCTTTGGTTGCACTTTTGGTTGTGTACCAATAGGGGGCGACACGTCTCTCCTCACTAAGGACACGTCACTACACCACAGCGGCAATGTAGGAAACCAAATTTGACTGACAGCCAGAGAACCAATCAGTTTTGTGTGGGATTACTGTTACCTGGTGTTTAACCAATAAACACGCATCATGGCGTGGTTTGGGCGGGACTTGTTCACGGTAAAGGTTGTGTGTGTGTTAATAGTGTGAGTAACAGGAACGGAGCGGGTGAGTCTTACTGAACATTGAATATATTAGCTCATTTAGGAGCACCAATTATTATTTTAGGCCATTGTCCTGCAGCCATATGTGGAGTTGTCGCTGATATTTAAAAAATAAGTCAGGGCAAAGGGGCAGGGCCAGGGTGTGTATAATACAGCAGCTAGCAGGTTAGCCTCGCTAGCTACTCACACACACTTTTAACTGGATGAAAGCAGCATCAACATTAGCCGGCCTTATGTTAAGGAGCTTTAAGAAATGCTAAAACAATGCTTGCTTTAATTTTAAATGTGCGCATAATGCTTGTTAGTGGGTAACTTAGTGTGCAAATATTAGCTGGTGTTAATTTCCTTGCTCTTTGATGTAGAAAAGGTTGGTCAACTGCCGCTTAAGGCAAGGTCCTAAAGTTAGCATTATTTAGAGCTCTGGTGAGTTTGATGGCTTGTGTTTTCGCTTTGCAAAACCTTCCAAATATAAGATGAAGAAGACGGGTACAAATCCCTGCAGAAGTTTTCCAGAGTGGGTGCTTCCTGGTTCCTGACGCCACATCTTAGTGCGTGGCCTTCTCTGGTTGGACTGGATGTGGAAGTTGACTCTGTACAGTCGAAAGACTTTGATTGAATGAGTATCAGGCTTGCTCAAAATCTGACACTGAAAGGATTATTTAGCAGGATTTCTTTTCTAAAAATGAAACTTATTGTCTGTTAAATCATTTGTAATTTCTCCTTGCAGGATTAATAAAGTATACATTATTATTATATTTGGCATTATTGGTCTTTTCTACACAGTCCTCCTATTTGTACCTGTTAGGTGTTACAGTGCTTGTCTTCCTCCCATTAGGTAATACGGTGAGCTGGGCTAACCTCACCAAAATGTCCAAAATGGGCTTCCTCCGTCTGTCCTATGAGAAACAGGACACGCTGCTGAAGCTGCTCATCCTGTCTATGGCTGCCATCCTCTGTGAGTCCTCTACTTTCCTATACACCAGAGCATGGTCTTGCTGTTATTTAAAAAAACAAAACAAATCGGACACATTTCTCCATGTGCTTTTCTTTTTTTTCAGCATTCTCCACCAGACTCTTTTCCGTCTTGAGGTTTGAAAGTGTCATCCATGAGTTTGATCCGTAAGTGCTACTTTTGTCCCAGCGGTTATTTCCGAGGCTTGTTAATAGATTTTGCACCTCCCCAAGTAATGCCTTACCTTCACCTCCCTCTTACCTTCAGGTACTTTAACTACCGTACCACTCGCTTCTTGGCAGAAGAAGGATTTTATAAGTTTCACAACTGGTTTGACGACAGGGCATGGTATCCTCTGGGGAGGATCATTGGTGGCACCATTTATCCAGGTAGGAATCGGAAAGAAATTATTAGAGAGCACAGTACAAGTAGAGGAATGTTGGCATATCAATTTTATTTTGGGTTGTTTGATGTCAGAAGTAGAGCAGTCCAAGGTTTGTTTAATGTTTAGGTGATCGATTCACAGTCTGCCTTCATTGGCACTAAAGCAAAGCTTACTCGACCACCTCTTGTCTGGTGTCCCTCTCTTCTCTCTCCCCAGGACTGATGGTCACCTCTGCTGTCCTGTACCACACCCTGCATTTTTTCCACATCACCATTGACATCCGTAATGTCTGTGTCTTCCTGGCTCCCCTGTTCTCCTCCTTCACCGCCATAGTCACCTACCACTTCACCAAAGAGTTGAAGGTAGAAAACACATTCTAAGATACACCCCAAACTGTAATATGCAAACCTTTTTTCCCCTTTTTTAAGGTGATTTCTGTGATTTAGCTTTGCACTTGGAATAATTTTTAAGGACTCAAAAGAGTGAGATAAAAAAGAGAGTGGTCAAAATTAAAGCAGCAGTGATATCATGAGTTGTTTTTACTAGTATGGGTTAAACTCTCAAAACACTGGATCCTACAATTTCAATAATGCAACTCAATAGTGACTGTCGTTTGGCCCTCCTTGCACACATCTTTTGAAAATATTTGGCGTCTGACGCCCAAAATAAGATAAATGTGACATCATCAGGGTTATTTTCTCAGACATAAGAATGTTTAGAGCTGCAGAGGACATCGTGCAACTGATTTTACAGGTTGACTAGTACTCCTTGTGACAGGTAAACAGATCTTTTTGAGTGGAATGCCATTTTTAGAATCCTATCAATACTTTATTTACATAGCACTTGTCTTAACATGGTTACAAAGTGCTTTCACAGAAGAAATTTTAAATTCAACAAGCAGTTTGTTGTATTTTATCATATTGAAAGCAGCAGAAAAGCATAGCCGAGTACACTTTAACATTGTTTATTTATCACAAGTAATATTGTTCTCGCTATATTCACCAATGATATTGCATATTTTCCACATATCGGGCAGCCCTATTGGCACTAAAAAGCCTTTTGTCTGTGTAGGATGCAGGCGCTGGGCTCCTGGCTGCTGCCATGATTGCAGTGGTGCCTGGTTATATCTCCCGCTCTGTTGCTGGCTCCTATGATAATGAAGGTATACACCTGTAGTGCACTATGCTGTTATTTGAATAAATCATCCCAGAAAGATTGTCAATGACATCCCTCTGTGCTATCCTACGTCAGGTATTGCCATCTTCTGCATGCTGTTGACCTATTACATGTGGATCAAGGCTGTGAAAACGGGCTCCGTGTACTGGTCATCCATGTGCGCACTGGCCTACTTCTACATGGTGAGAACTGAAACTGCATATCGTTTTATTGTGTGAATTTCGAGTTGATAGAGGTCCTGATAAGGTGTTTGTGTGTATCTAGGTTTCCTCATGGGGTGGCTACGTGTTCCTGATCAACCTCATCCCCCTCCACGTGCTGGTTCTGATGCTCACGGGCCGATTCTCTCACCGAATCTACGTGGCTTACTGCACGGTCTACTGCCTGGGCACCATCCTCTCCATGCAGATCTCTTTTGTTGGTTTCCAGGTAAGGTGAAAAGGTTACTATCTTATTATACATGTTACTATGGGAGTGCCTCCGCAATACAATAGGGAAGGTACCCCCAGGATTCCACACGTTCGACTATGACCAGCGGCCCGCTAGAAATGCTAGATTTTTAAGGCCTTATTTTTTTAAAATAATATATGTAAGACATTTTCAAGACCCCGCTGGTAGCCTGAATAGGGCCGCTCAATTTATGGAATTTAGATTTTGACTCTTAACGATCACAAAATCAAAATAATCAAACGTTTTATTTTGCACTTAAAATTTTGCAAATAAACTCTATTTTTGTCTTGTGAAGGGGAATTCAAAAAGTAAAATGAAAAAGTAGTTAGGGAAATTTTACAGTTGAAGAGGTTTTCACTTAGGATTTGTTGAAAGGTTTACTGTTTTGTTTATTTTTTTTAAGTTCAATAAATGCAACATCTTCCCAAAAGTCAATGAATAATCATGTTAAATCACTGTAGTTTCAATACTGACCAAAAAAAGAGATTCTGAATTGTTTTTTTCATAATAAACCTACAATAAAAAGTCTGTCGGTTGACCCTGTTCTGTGGCACACTGTTGACCTCCCTGCCTCTCCTCATGTTCCAGCCGGTGCAGTCTTCGGAGCACATGGCAGCCTTCGGTGTGTTTGGCTTGTGCCAGATTCATGCCTTTGTGGACTATCTGCGCAGCAAACTCAACGCACAGCAATTTGAGGTGCTGTTCAAGAGCGTCATCTCCCTGGTGGGCTTCCTGCTGCTGTCAGTGGGCACTGTTCTCATGCTAACTGGTAAGACTTGTTAACGTGGTGCACCAGTACATGCATCGGCAAAGGTAGTGTGAGGGGGGGGGAAATGTTTGCTTCACTCCTTCCCCACCTTCTCCTTTTGCTCTTGTGAAAAACAGATTTTAAGTTCTTTTGCTTTAGATTAGGGATGTCTCGATCCTGATCGCAAGTATCGGATAACTCATCTGGGTTTGGCATTCACTCCCATAACCTTACTCCGATCCTTTTATATCGGCTTCAAGGGATTGCCGCCTTTTAATCACACCGCCAGACTGCCTGGATGCCGCCACTTACAAACCAAGATGGCGCACGGCCACTCACTAGTGTCTGTCCACAGTGTCTCGTAGCTTGCCAGACCTTGCCAACAAGGAAAAAAGTCTCTTTATCAGTCATCTTTTTTCTTTTTCATTTTTTTTTTTTTACAAAAGTGGATTACTCCAGTTCTCCCCACTTGGTCCTTGATTCCACCAGGAAATCATGCCTACAGGCTGTTATTCGCTGGAGCCGACAGCAGAGTTGAGAAGGAAATCTAAGATTGATTATTAAGTGTAAGAGGCTTCTCTAACTTTAGTTTCCGTTGTCCAACGGGGAACTTAAAACTGTTTATTCTTTGGTTGGGGGCTTGCTGGGATTCTAAAGACAACTGTTTTGGTGTTGAGAGGAAAGACATATTTGCTGCACTAAGTGAAATATATTAAACGGTGTGCAGCTATGTTACCTGAGCAACTACAAGTATCTGAGATGGACTTGTATTCCATGTTCAAAATATCGTATCAGGGGCTAAAAAAGCTGATTGTGACATCCCTACTTTAGACTGTGACTGACCCAAAGGATATTTCCCCCAGGTAAGATCTCTCCATGGACTGGTCGTTTCTACTCCCTGCTGGACCCCTCCTATGCCAAGAACAACATCCCCATCATCGCCTCTGTCTCTGAGCACCAGCCCACAACCTGGTCCTCGTACTACTTTGACCTGCAGCTGCTGGTCTTCATGTTCCCAGGCAAGTGCACACTCAGCAGAAACACACAGAGCAACAAGGGGTGTGTAATGTAGGATCACTCCATCTTTCATGCAGATGAAGCACACAGCTTGGTGTGTTCTTGTTGGGTTTTGACTAGTCTTGCATTGGCAGACCTATCTGCACAGCTCCGTGGAGTAATGTCTGGCTACACCACACATACATTCTGGGATAGGTGAAAAAAACGCTCTGGGTTGTTTGCATTTCTTTAAACCAGTCACAATCGTCATGGGTGTTGCTAAGCTCCAGACGCAACGACGGTGGCTCTGCTGAATAGTCTCTGGAAGGAACTTGTTCTGGTGGAAGATTTGCACCCCGCAAAAGAAAATGCCACATACAATATTAAATGACGTTAACATAATACAGTATAGGGAGCTATTTAAATCATGATCATCATCATCATCATCATCATCATCATCATCATGGTTAAACCTCATTTTCTCTTACCGGTGTTTGGCTGTGTGTACTTTTTCCACAGCTATCCCAACAATCGCTCCCAAAATGTCCCAGTTAGAGAGGAAATGCTGTAAACATAATTTTTGTAAATCTTTACAATCATTCCCTGAAAGAACCAAGCAGGCCTGCCTTGTTGCACCATCTAAAGTTTCTTAAAAACTCGCCATTTTTAGAGTGTAGCTTGCTAGCTAGAAGTGTTGTTTCCTGAAGCAAGTTGAAGTTGAGAATGGCAACACACATCCCAGCGATTTTCCTGGAAATAAACTGTTGTTGACTTAGTCTATGTTTTGACTGACAGTTACCTTCCCTTTCCTTACAGTTGGTCTTTACTACTGTTTCAACAACCTGTCTGACGCCAGGATCTTCATCATCATGTATGGAGTCACCAGCATGTACTTCTCGGCTGTCATGGTACGTCCTGCATTGCCCTGTGTTTGTCTCAAAGGACTCTCCAGAGAGCCGTTGATTGGTTTACTTTTGGGGTTTGTGACATTTCAACAGTGTCACCAGAAGATGGCACACTCGTGTAAACGCAACAGAAGGAAATGAAAAAAAAAACATGTGTTTAGGAAAGTGATTGGATGTCCTATATATATTGAACTTTATATTTCACCTACTTGCCTGTTTGTTGCGTCCTCAGGTGCGTCTGATGTTGGTTCTGGCTCCAGTCATGTGCATCCTGTCAGGCATTGGTGTGTCCCAGGTGCTGACCACTTACATGAAGAATTTGGATGTCAGCCGGCCGGACAAGAAGAGTAAGAAGCAGCAGGACTCCACCTACCCCATCAAAAATGAGGTAGGAGACCTGAGAGACAATCAGCATATTTAAAAAAAGAAAGAGGACCAAATAAAACGCGTGCGCGTGCGTGTGTGTGTGTGTGTGTGTGTGTGTGTGCGTGCGCGTGCGCTAGTCACCGAAGCTATTTTACACAACAATTACTTTTATTCTAATATTTAAAGTACTTTTTAGTTAGGAGTACTTATGTATTTTTTGAATAATAAATAGAGGGCTTTTACTTGTAATGGAGTGTTTTTGCATTGTGGTAATATTACTAAGTACCCATATTATGAAAAAAATCACTTTTTCTGGGATTTGGGGGGTTATTCTGTGTCTCTGGTGCATCTGTCTCTCCATGCTGTTTTGTGACATTCAGGCTTCTGAATGTCCTCTGCCTTCAGTCTCCGGGGGAGCTGAGTGCAGGTGGCTAACCGTAGCATGCTAGTGCTAGCATGCTAGCTCATTCTCAGTGGCAAAACACTGCTACAACACACACAAGTTTACCATAATCTCCAAAAGAACTACTTTTATGTCCCTGTTCTGCAGGTATCCCACAAGTGCCCCTGGTTTAGAAGAAGTCTCCCAGCTAATCCGGCCTTGTACTGTCCAAAGTTAAAGAAAGCGTTATCTAGCTGATGGGATCTTACTGAGCTACTGAGCATGTGGGACTCCCAACAAAGATAGTATAGAAGTGAAATAAATCACTCTGTAGCTAAAACAGAGACCTAAACACACAGGGTGACAACAGGATCTGCAGCAATGTGCAGTACAACAAAATATGGTGGTTTTTGAAAATACACCCTTGTAAACCTATTTTGGTACAACCTCAAAATACAATTATGCACCTGAAAATTAGTATAATATGTGTGCTTTAAAATCTCTGCTGTGTACAGGAGATGTCTCTCCGACTGGTATAATGCAATTCCATTCTTAAGCGAGGCATAGCAGAGATTTCTTCCTCATCCATGTTATATTTCCGTCGTCAGAATAAAAGCATATTGATGGCCCCACAGACAGACTGGTGAAACCAGGGCCATGTTTAGCCCTGACGAAACGTAGCAAAAAATAAATAAATTGAGATTGGAGTGTGTTGAACATTGTGTGTGCAATCGCTCTGCCTTTTTTTAATAGGGTTAATAGACTCTTCTCTGCTGATTGGGTGTCACCTGGGACACAGCCAATAAATGACAGACACACCCACCAAAAGAACAC
Organism: Etheostoma spectabile; assembly: GCF_008692095.1. Classification (NCBI taxonomy): domain Eukaryota; kingdom Metazoa; phylum Chordata; class Actinopteri; order Perciformes; family Percidae; genus Etheostoma; species Etheostoma spectabile. The sequence continues at coordinate 7,309,912 of NC_045745.1, read as the reverse complement.
ATTGGGGGTGTGAATCTTCACTGGTCTCACAATTCAATTACAGTAATGCTGTCAACAATTCAAATTGATTCAATATCCTCACAATATGGCACCACCTCAGTATTATCATAAATTACTTCACGTGGCTTTCATTAACAAACTCAAGCAGCCAGATTTATATGTATGAACAATAATACAGATAGGCAGAAAAAAAACGTGACTCGAAAATCAACGAGTAACATCCGCAGGTAATCGATTATGGTCTGTCACTGCATCGATGCAGAATCGGCCAGGTTGCAGGGATTCATTTCAACACATTTAGAAAACATATCTCAAAGCCCGTTGCACATCGTTTCACACCGTTCTGAGGAAACCTGACGTTCAACCAGGAAACCGTAGCAACCCGGTGCACGCCGTTCTGAGGTGGAACGTGCCCCTGATGACTTCCTGTGTTGCATGTTCCTACCAGGTTGCCAGTGGGATGATTCTGGTCATGGCCTTCTTCCTCATCACATACACCTTCCACTCTACCTGGGTGACCAGCGAGGCCTACTCCTCTCCCTCCATCGTCCTGTCGGCCCGCGGCGGTGACGGCAGCCGGATCATCTTCGACGACTTCAGAGAGGCGTACTACTGGCTCCGCCACAACACTCCTGAGGTCAGTCCGAGCCAAAGAGATGAGTCAGCAAGAAGGTCTTAACTGGGGGGTAGTATTTGGAGAAGGAAAAAAAAAATTCATTGCATTTGTTGTTCCAGATATTGCAATTTTTAGCTAAAGTTAAATTTTCCCTGTGTAACAGATACATGTCATTGTAACATGAGACACAATCAAAACGGCTCTATGTTCTTAGGCAAGGATGAGAACATAGATAGATATAATCTTTTTTTCTTTTAAGCATTGAACAGTGAACATTTATCACAAAAACTAAAATTGTAATAAAAAAACCAATTCCAATAAAATCATATCAGTACCTTCCTGTAAGCTGAAATGTCTGATATGGCTCGGGTCAACAGCAGCATCTACATATTACACCTTCTATCATCATGTTAAATAAAGTCATACAAAAGAAATGAAACATCCACTGAGATTTTGCTTAACAATCTATGACACTATATACTAATATGTAACCATTATGTCAGCATTTATCTTAAACAGTAAATATTATAGTAAAAAGAGGAATAAGAAATGTTAAACAAAATGTTATACAAAGCATTCAACGAAATATTGCATTTGATTAATCGCGGTCTTCATGATTGCATTATCTCAAATGGCGATTTGGATTTGAAAAGGATGAATAGTTCAGGAGTTATGCACCATCATTGCCATTAGGTTGAAGGGCCTCCCCTCCATGGTTTGATTTTTCTTGTGTGTTTCTAGGATGCCAAAGTCATGTCATGGTGGGATTATGGCTATCAGATAACTGCCATGGCAAATCGAACCATTCTAGTGGACAACAACACATGGAACAACACACACATCTCCAGAGTTGGACAGGTGAGCTGGGTAACCTCCGGGGTACTCGTGTGTATCAAGTAGGCCTGTAACCATTGTTTAAAAAAGTGTGTAATCACAATTATTATTTTATTTTTTCCATAATGAATTACATTAGCTAACATCCTAGAGGTACGACTGTTGATGGTGATTGTTGATTTGGTTTAGGTATGCCAACTTGTAATTATACAAGTGATTATTGGTACTTTGTTTTGTTTTTTTATTGATGTGCATAAATGTTCTACTTTATGTTAATTTTGAGAAGATATACAGTGTTTTATGACAATAAAGAAGGCGTGGTTTACTTCATAGGCCTTATTATTATTTAGGTCACATAATATTTAAGATATAACCACAAGATGTATACTGGGATCTATTCAAAAGTCAAATTTGTTTGGAATAGTCATAGATAAATAGATTTGTTTTATACTTGACTGAAAGAGACCACTGTGTTGTTAACTGCAATTATTTCTGGGACAACTAATTGTACAGCAAAAAGTTGAGTAGTTGTAGCTCTAGTATGAAGTGGTGCTGTGTTGACTGGGCTGCTGTCTGTTCTGTAGGCCATGGCATCCACAGAAGAGAGGGCCTATGAGATCATGAGGGAGCTGGACGTCAGTTACGTCCTGGTCATCTTTGGAGGACTGACGGGCTATTCTTCAGATGGTACGTCCCACTTTTCAGTAGATCGGAGTCCGTACAGTACTTGCAGCATTGTGACTTTTAAGGCCGCAATCAGACAGCTGTGCAGCGGTCCGGCAAAAGAAACGCAGCGGGCGTTGAGAAACACGCTGCGGTGCCCTGTCATGTAACCGGAGATCAGACTTATCAGAGTGTTTTGAGCTGTGGTTGGAGGCGGTGTGAGTGTCCCAAACAGGAAACAGGACTGCCTCTATCGCTGCCACAAGAAACATTTTAAATACTGTGAGGGTAAAAAACCCAAAACACAAGCACTGAACTGCCCGGGAGTTTGTGTCATAGCTGACAATCAGCCAGTACTCTCATAGATGTACTAGCGTTCTTCTACACTCAGTAATGAGGAAGGCACCAGTCACACAGGTGGTGTCACCAGTGAGCAGCAGGTCTATACTTCCATCATCCTGACTCCACAGTTTGGGACCCCTCCTCTTCTTCTTTCAAATATATATTTTTTATCTACAGTGTAATGAACAGGATGGTGGAATCTTTTGGAGTTGAATTTCTGTAAAGGAAAATATTTGACTCACACATTGATTGCATAAAGTAATGCCATCAGCAGCAAAAAAAAAGAAGCCATAATATTTCAGAAGGCATTTTAAGCACGGCTTGTCTAATTTTTTTCTAATTTGTTTGCCCTAGACATCAACAAGTTTCTGTGGATGGTCCGTATCGGGGGAAGCACGGACACGGGCAAACACATCAAGGAGCACGACTACTACACTCCCACCGGAGAGTTCCGAGTGGACCGCGAGGGCTCGCCTGTCCTGCTCAACTGCCTCATGTACAAGATGTGCTACTACCGCTTCGGCCAGGTCTACACAGAGGCCAGTGAGTAACTCCATCCTCGGATGACCCGCTTTTACCTTGCTATCAGAGGCATGTTGTCAATGTAAGCAGTTTTTGAAAGGATGGTTTAGTTTAGCAGCCCCTTTCTTTATATGATACTGTTTTCACCACAGTTAGACAAGGGGGTGGGCACTATATCAATTTTCTATCGACATCGCGATGGAAGTTAGATATCGTGTCAGATTTTGGATATTGAATTATCGTTATATGGCAAGTTACAGTAAAGGGATGCAATTTGTTCTAGCTGTTCTTATTATTTATTATATTTGCCTTTAACCACTTAGTTGTTATATCCACATATTGATGATTATTCTTATTGTGAAATTATTTGTTAAAGCACCAATTATCAGCCCTACAATATGGTCACAATAGCGACGTTTGTGTATTTGGTGAAGAACCTCGTGATATCAGATTTTCTCCATATAGCCCAGCACTAGTTACACAGAAGTGTTGGGGGAACTGTGGCCGGAGCACCCAGTGGAAACTACTGTGCCAAAACGTGACGATAGACTGGCTTATGTGCTCTTAAACTGGCTGCGCTGTCGGCAGGTTGATCTTGCTGGTCCTCCTCTTTGATATGAAACTACAGCCTTTTGTCCTGTGATTCTGATGATCCTGACCTTCTCTGCAGAGCGCCCACCTGGTTATGACAGAGTGAGGAACGCTGAGATTGGGAACAAAGACTTTGAGCTGGATGTGCTGGAGGAGGCCTACACAACAGAGCACTGGCTGGTTAGGATATACAAGGTAAAACAACTCCCTTTTTCTCCTAACCTTGTCCCTTGACATAATATCATATGGGTAAAATAATGAGGACTGTTGGGAACCAAATGGGTTTACTGGCCAAGACCAGATGTTCTGAAATCATCCCTTTGGGGAAATGTAAGAAATCCTGACACATGGCACATTAGGCAAACTGACCCAGAAGGAGAATTACATTTCTTTAAAACCTGAACTTGGAGTTTAAAGCTGTAACCATCAGTCATTTGACCAAAAACTAATTCTGATTTTCGTCCTCTTTTCATGGTTCCATATGAAAATTAGCAACTTTCCTTGGTCCTTTAGATTTATAGTTAATTGAATATCTTTGAGACCGGTGATGATGTCACCTTGGGCTCAAGGAAATTGTGATGGCATGTTCAGCTGTTTTAAAAAAAAAAGGGGTTTTGTAGACTAAATGAATAATCTATTAACGCAAAGGTCTTGACAGGGGGTCCGGGGCATCTAGGGGGGTCCTCAGATTTTGAAAGAAAACTAAAATGTCTTAATATGACTCCAACAGATTATAAACAAACATATCAGTGGGCGCCTAGATATCTCAGTTGGCAGAGAGGGCGTCCATATCTAGAGGTTCACTCCTCCACGCAGCGGGCCCTGGTTCGACTCCGACCCGCGGCCCTTTGCTGCATGTCGTTCCCTCTCTCTCCCCTTTCGGGTCTTTAGCTGTCCTGTCGAATACAGGCCTAAAATGGCCAAAAAAAATCATCTTTAAAAAGTAAAAAAATATAATAAAAAAAAAAGATGTATATAAACACAGACTGAGTATAGGCTTCCTGGCCTATAGATAGGGTAGTCACTAAGGTATCCACCCACAGATGAAAACATGATTAATAAAAATCATGCCAACAATTTATAGTATTGTATGCATAAAAAGCTATAGGCTACCCTTAATGTTATTGTAGGACCAGTTTAATATGCAACTTCATTTTATACAATATGTAGGTGGGGGGGGGGGGGTGCTTTGTCTCTCTGTTGAGGGGTCCTTGACTTAAAAACGTTTACGACCCCTGTATTTATGGACAAAATGAAATGGAAATGCTGCAGCTCTACCTGGAATACATTTAAAATCAGACTGGTGATGGATTGGATTAGTTTGTCCGAGGCTGGCCTAACCTTTTTTTATGACGTTTTGATGTGTAGACCTTTCTAACCAAGTCTTGTTTTTTTATATTTTAGGTCAAAGATCTGGACAACCGGGGTCTTTCAAGGACATAAAACCTTCAGACGGCGGTGAAAACAGCCTTTTAGCACACAGCACTGAAACACTTCCCTGTGGTCTCTAGATAGAGCACTTTTTTATACTTTTGTTTGGGGGGGGGGGGGGGGTGAAAATTGCATCAAAGAGATTTTGATTTTGTGAATGAATTTTTCTTTTTTTATTTAGTTATGAAATGTCTCATCTGGGATCAGAGGGAGCTGGTGTCAAAACGTCCAGTCTGTCAGGAAGCGTACTGTAATTCGCCAAGAAAGCAGTGTTCATTCTTGAGCGCTTTGGGTTTTTACAATGTGGTCAATAAAAGTGGGTTTAAAAGTGATAAAATAGTGGTTTGGCCTTTTCCTCACACCTTTGCACACAATACATTGAGACAATGAATGTGGGAACTATGAAGTTAAACTAGTCAGAGCCGTTTGTGAATTTGTGACCCAAACTGGTGACAAGGTTGCTGATGAAAGCATCTCATCGTTTCTGGTGCTGAAGTATAGTCTGGCTACAGCGTTGATCCAGTCTGGGAGGAAAAATATCTTTAACCAATTTAAACTAATCAAACATCCTGAAAATAGTATAATACTGATGCTCTTGCAAATTAGAAGGGAAGGCTGTATCCCAGCAATATAATCAGTGAGCTAGGCTACTGAAAGAATAACTTGCTATTCATTAAGTCATCAGTTATTGGATAAAGTTGTACCCACCTTCTTTAATTTATAAATAATTTATACTGTTTATTTCCAGAGGTGAAATTACAATTTACAGTTAATCATCACTACACATGCTTAAAATATACACACTTGTTCAGGACCTGATCATGTGCAAATAGATGTGGGAGGGTACAGTGCCTTGCTCAAGGGCACCTCGGCAGTACCCAGGAAATAAAGTGGCATCTCTCCAGCCACCAATCCACACGCCGTACTTTGGTCCATACGGGGGACTTGAACTGACACCCCTCCGGTTCCCAACCCCCTACGGACTGAGCTCCTCTAATTAGATTCCAGTAGCAGTTTGTCATTGAGACTAGAGTGGGACATATGGAGACTTTTTTTTTACCAAATTGATCAATGGCAATATTATAGGGTTGACTATTGGTGTTTTCATAATCCTCCAATGTGGATATAACTAAGTGGGTAAGGGCAAATAAGGAACCGCTACAAGTTCAGAAAATGTAACCACTGTACTGTAATGCAGCCTTTAAAACCAGGAACAGAACACTCAGTATATCCCGATTTCCAAAGTGTAAAATAATATCTAGCCTCATGTCGATACACTTTAATCACAATATTGTAATATGAACAGTGTTTGGCTGAGTGATAAAGACGCATGAGACTGATGCCACATTTCTAGAATTAAAAGACAACTCCTTAGGATGAGTTAATCTTTATTGCATTTGGCAACATTGTCAATATTATAATAAAAGTTAGGGGATAATATTTTAAAATATAACCAATAATTCTTTAATCAGACACATTCAGATTATTAAAACATTAGTAAATCTTAGTAAAGTGTCAGTATACAGTGTCCATTATATATATATTATTTTAAACCACACACACACACACACACACACACACACACATGTACAGAGGTCCTCACAGTTTGGGCTGATCTGGCACATCTTCCAGAAGCGCGTGGTTTTTTCTGTAGATGTAGGCGTTGGCAGCGGTGTCGTCATCCAGCTGCCCCAGCTCTGCCAGCGAGGACACGCAGGGGTCGTGGTCGGCCAGCATCGCCGGCAGGCGGGACGATGTGCGCTGGATGCGGCAGGAACGGCGCACTGGGGTCAGAAACTTCAGATCTTTGATGTTGCTCTTTCTCCTGGATGTGCTTGTGCTGGCCTCTTCTTCAATTGCCTTCTTCACACTAAGGAAGGGACATTTAAAAAAAGGGGAAAAAAATAAGTGATGGAAGTGAAAATAAATTACTTTGCCATTTAACTGATGCTTAAAGAAAAAACAAATTGAGAGGGATTAAGGCAAAAGTAAAGCTGGATACTGAATTCTATACTTTTTTTTTTTTTTAGACCAAATCACCTCAGTATAAAAAAATGCCTCGTCATTGATTACTGAATTACAATACCTAAGGAGTAAATGTCATCAGCATCAGTGAGCCAATAAGCATGCTTCTACAAAGATCTAATGCTGGGGATTGGCTGGCCAACGTTACATGTAGAAAAGGAATGCAGGAAAAAAATAAAAGAAATTGTGACACTACAAATGGTAGGGCTCATGTAACGGTAGTAGGATTTATAAAATAAAGATTTGTGCAGTAATGTATTTTATGTTATAAAACCAGTATTGTTTAGGAACTGGTATCAAAGTCACAGTATTGGTACCAATTTGTTTTAAAGATAACCAGCCCTGGGCAAAAGAAAGATAATGGACTGACCTTTGCAGGTATGGAGTAGTCTTCACACTGTACTTTATTACTGAAGCATGCTCCATCTGTGGCGTGGTCTCCATCACACCATCATCATCATCGCTTTCTACTTCCTCATCTGTCTCCACTATCTTGCCATTACTTTCTTCTACTTCATCCTTCACTTGCTCAACCTTTGGCTGCTCGCCCTCCTCGTGCATGTCCTTCTTTTGCTCCTCTTTTGTGCATTCATCCGTCAGTTTACCGTCCTCCATTTCAACATTACTGCACACATCCGTCACCTGCGGGAGCTCTAATGGAAACAATAATGACAGCGTTAGCGAGAGTGCTACAACTACAGACAGAATACCAGTTATTCATCTTTCCAGAATACCAGCAACCTGAGTAGATCCAACTTAAGATTTCCCAAATGCAGCACTCTACGTCAAACAAATGAGTGACCAGCCACCGGTGAACTTACCATCGTCGTATGTGAAGGCGTCCAAAGCTTCACACAGGTTCACCACAATCTGTCACAACGAAACAAAGAAAAGAAAATGGTTCACTGCGGAAGGTGACATTTTTAAATCCAGCTAATAAGCAGCAACAGAAAGTTTCCCGTTTCCTTACATCATCCATACTGTCCTGATCGGCATCAGAGTTACCGAGTAGGTCCAGCGTGGTGTTCACGATCGCTGGAGTTTGGCTGGAGTGTGTTGACCTGGACCAGTGGGCGGCGGCAGCAGAGTCCGGCTCGGGTGCTTCCAGTCTGGGTTCAGGGTTGCACTGCGCAGCAGGCTGAGGCTCGACACAAGACTGCGGTTTGGGATCAGCTTCGGGTTTTGCAGAGACTTTGGTTTTAGAGGGCTCTGCTGTTGTCATGGCGGGTCTCTTGAAAGTCTTGCCCTTGGAGGCTAGCCACTCGGCCAGTTTCGCTCTGCAGAGGCAACACAAATAAACATTTAAGCATTTCCGATGCAGTCGCATTGAGGCCAATGAGGCATGTCAGAAAAAAACGTTACCTTCTTTCCTCGGCGGTCTCCATGGTGAATCTGTACTGACTGAGGACATTTGATACAGGAGGTTTGTTGACCTTCTTATCTGTCACTGGAAACTTTGACTTAGCGTTTAGAGCCCCACTTCCCTTGGCGGGAGCCACCTTAGTGTTTCTGGTTAGTGTTGCTGGGACGGTTCTGGTAGCAGGGCGAGCGCTGTACAACCCAGCACGAGGAAAGCTGGTGGCGGGACGCTTGGACACCTGAGCAGGTTCGTCCGACACAGACTTGGTCCTTGTTGCCGCAGGATTCTGTGCGACGTGCACAGGCAGGTCAGTGACAGACACGGACCTGCGTTTTGTCACCTTCGCGACCCTTTGGACCTCTGCTTTGGGTGCTGGTGGTTTGGGATCTGCCCCGCCCACGGTGGCCGTGGACTTCCACATGGATCCTATTTTTGACTGGACAATCTTGCCTTTGTACATGCCAGGAGCAGGCTTTGATGACGGCGGCTTGGGAGCTTCTGCAACCATGTTCTTGTGTTTCCCAGCCTGTTCCGTGAGGAAGCACCGGCTATGAGTTTGTCGCAGTTTGACATCAGCAGCAGCTCCGTTCCTTTCTTTCTGTACAGTCTTTGCCTTTTTCAGAGCTTCTCGAGACGTCAACCTCGTGGACTTACTGCAATGTGCAGGCTGGGCGTTTTCCTTGTTTCCCTAATACAATTACAACAATAAAACTATTAGGTAGATTGGACATGGGCAAAATAACGGCATATAGCGTAATAATAGATATGATCATCATTACTGAACATTACCTTGAAGGTTATTCCCCGACGCAAAGGTCAAGGGTTCAAATCCGACCTGTGACAATTACCTGCATGCCTTTCCACTCTCTCCCACTTTTTTTAAATTCATAATAGTAATCATAACAATTGATAACTTACTTCCTTATAGGTGTGGTTTCGTCTTGAAACTGCGACATTATCCATTGTGAAGACTCAAATCAATGAAGATTTCTGAAAGGCATCCAAACAATGTAACGTTATACAAGCATGACATCATCTGGTATGCTGAGGTCTTATTATTCATGATGTTGCCCCCAAAACTCCCACACACGGTCAAAACGTTACGATAACACAACAAAATCTACTGGTGGTGCAAAATTTGAATTATTGGCTTAGCAGTTGGGCGTACAGTTACAACTTAACAGACTTGAGGGATAAAAGCGAATAAACGTTAATATTAGCGAGTTGAGGGCGCTGACTGTATCTACATTTGAGTAAAGTTGTAAAGAAACGTTAACTTACTCTTCTGTAGTCTTTCTTATCCTGCAACGCGAAGACAAAGCCCGTCCGATCCAAGGCAGCACAACTCTGGAAGCTTCACTCCAAAATATTCGATTTGACTTGGTGATGCTGTGCTGCAATTGGCCACGCTAGTATCGCGACATCATAGAATGAACCAATAGTCTCTCAAAGCTAAGAACGAGAACTGAAGAAGACTGCATTCTTTCATCCCACACACAGTTCTCAAAATTCTCATCATCCCTTCTGTTTGAATGTTTGAACGTAAATAGGATTCCAGTAGTACCGGGCGGTCAAGCAGCTACAACACGCCCAGTGCATGACAGCCATGACAGCGAACTGTAACAAAGGGATGAAGTCAAAAACAAACAGCTATTGCCTACAGTAGATAGTATGGGGGAAAGAAGCTAACAAAAGCATTTTTTTAGGAATCGTTACATATTTACATCACGTTGCTATTATATAAAATGAGCGTTAAAAAAAATAATACTCCACTGGCGTATGAGAAGATGGGTTCTATAGCTTTAATTAAATATTTAATACTACTTAACAAGTAGAAAAAAGCAAATACTTGTGTTTCAAAACAATAATAACTGATAGTCAACAATATCATGTTTTGAAATATGCCATATGGCATGTTTTTGCCACCAGAGGCGGTTTTCTTTGAAGCTTTGAAAAGACTGCAGAGGATTATGGGAAAGAAGCACTGCGCGCGATTTGGTGCACTTGGTCAAGTTAAACTAAATTGTTTGAACAAGCAAGCGAATTTGCCTTCAAAATATAATCCAAATTTACAATCAGAAAAAAAAACACTTCACCTGCAAGTGTACTGAGGATACAAAACACAATATGAATCCTCTTGAGTTGCACTTTAGCGCCATTTAGTTGCATATGTTTACCCTATGACTTGACAACCTAAACTAGCCTAGTTGGCATAGGGACATTTTTAGAGGGCTTATGGATAATAAAATGTCAAGGCTTTTTTTTTTTTTTTAAAGAAAGTGCGTTTTCACATTAGTGCGCTTTGTTTGAGTTACCGTATTCAAACACATTGCATTTTATTTTGAAAGAAGAAAACGGAAATTAAGTTGCTGCTCAACGAAGGTGCTTGACAGCTAACCCTATTAGCTAACTAGCGGGAGCAATACAATTGGCTAACCACAAAAGGATTTCACACCGCAAAAAAGAAGTATAACAACTAATAATGCAGAATCACTGCGCTGTGCCAAACTGTACAAGTGGCAAATCCGACCCTCTCTTCAGGTTTCCGTTTGATCCAGAAAGGTAACTTAACTAGCTACAGATGCTAAAAGCTAACAAGATGCTCTCAAGCTAGCGTTAGCTAGCTAACTGTTACCTCCACTCAGAACAGCGTGTTTATTTTTACGTGAAAAACGACACGCTTTTGAAACGAGGGTAACTTTAGTTGAATTACTTAAGTTTTGTCTCAGCAACATTTAATATAGATATGTGTTTCGCACTGTGTCCACGCCCTATATTAAACCATATACGAAATATGCATTATATCTTTACCTTTCAACACGCAAACTCCATTCAAAAGTTGGGCACATTCACGTGCCCTCGCTTTTTGCTTAATGTAGACACATCTGGCACATTGCAAGATTGTTAAAAGGTTCTGGCAAAGCCGGTGTTACACACTACATATAGCATAGCATTACTATAGTTGCATGTAAGGACTACCGTTAGTTACGCAACTGCAGCGGATGCCGATCTAGTATTTTATTTCTGAAAGTCCATTACCTTGAATAGACCTTTTTATAGCAGGGGAAGTGTAACGTTCACTCGTGAAATTGATGTGGAATTGATTGACAGTAGAATGGACGGCATTCCATTTAGGTGGGCTAGTTCCAGGGGGGTTGTTTTTTGAATGCTGGCTCACTCCTGCACTAGCATGGCTTAACGCAGGCTGCGAAATTTGTTTATCATGTACTTTATCTGACATGACAAGTCAAAATTTCTAGAATTAAACCTTAACAAAACTATTAATGTATTATCTTTTTTTTTTACATTGGCTGCTTGAGTGACTTCACGTGTTGGTGTATCCATACATTGCATCTCCAGGAACACGCAGTTGTGAATCAAACTACAGAGAGGAACGTTGCTTACCCATTTGAACTGCTACATGCTAACTTGTTAAAATACTTTGTAATGTTCATTTCCATGCGTGAGTTTTACAAATATACATAGACCTCTGAGTTTGCTAATCACTTCCTAGACAAAGCAGCCAGACAAAGCTTAGATGTTGACATATTCAGTATTTGTCACACACAGGTTTAAATGAAATATTTTGTCTACTGAGGTTTATATTGTGTAGTCATTCCATGCTTAAGCCTAAAACATGCTTGTTAAGGTCACCTTCTCTCACAGTAACCTCCCATGTCTGAGGCCCAGTCATGTCTAAAGGTGGAGAATTGGCTTCTTAGAGCATAAAACATGAGGTGGTTACATGTGATAAAGTAGATCAACAGCCTTTATGTGTTTTGCCTAATTATTTGATGTATGTCATTAGGTCATATGTATATATACAAAATGCATACATTGATAAAACACTGAACCGTAACTAAATCTGAAATGCCAATTTTTCCATTGACTTTTAAACGTGTTCTCATTTTGGTTTAACTTCTCCTTTCAGGTCCAAGAAGTGGGTTGAAAAATGCCAGAGGCAAGATCTCATAGACAAATCACCAGACCAGTTGTACAGATACTACAGACTTTGTGGGAAACATTTTGAAAAATCTTCAGTTGATAGTGTAAGTTACAGTATGTTTTCAAGTCGCATATGGTTTTGGATCAAATTGCAGAGGACAATATAACCCCCCCCCCCTTGACTTTGTTTGCAGGACTCGAGTACAGTGCTAAAGGATGATGCCATACCAACTGTCTTTGATGTACCAAGCCAACCTCAAAATGGGCAGGTGAAGCGCAGTAAACAGACGGTGGGTAAAAGAAGTCTTTTCCTTTTTTCCATATTTTTATGCTTCACATATTATGTCTGAGATGTTGTCTGTATGTTTGTCTTGTATGGCTGGTGAGCCAAAGAAAAATGTCCACCTTGGTGGACATTAAAGATTTATTCTATTGTTCTTTTCTATTCTAAATTTGTTTAAATGGGGGAAATCATTTTGTATAATGTGCTTTTTGTAGTTGCTATGTAATCACACTTATAATTTGACTTATTGTAGGTCAAACCAGAAGGAACAGACAAAGAGGAGAAAAAAAGTAAGTTGTAAATTATCAACACACACACATGCTTTTTTTACCAGATGGGATGGTGGAACAAATGACTCCAACACACACATTTGGTTTCTTTCTTACAACTGTTTGTCTTTCCCTTATTTTAATTTTTTAGGAATCAAATTGTCTCCAGCAGAGACAGCTGAGAAAGACGTCCCAACTGTCCCGGAGGAAGAGGAATACAAAGAGTATCTTAAGTCATTATTTGAAGTTCTTGTACTGTTGGGGGGAAAGAGCATTCCTCCAACAGGGCCTGGTGATAATGAGCAGGATGACCTTGGGTCAAGCAACTTTCAGACATTGTTAGAATATCGCATGAACTGTGGAGATGAAGTCCTTAAGAAGAGGTACGATGTGAATAAGGAGTGCTGCTCCTCCGCTCAGCTAAATCAGTTGATTGATGTGTGTGAGAGATACATCCGCAGTAAGCTGATGGAGGAAGTTCAACAAAATGGCTACTTTTCCTTACTTACCGATGACTTGGTGAGGATCTCGGGAGAATGGTACCTCCCCGTCTTTCTCCGTTATGTAGACCAGTCTAACTGCCAGCGGGAGAGGTTCCTTGGATGCTTGTCCTTTGAAGGAGATGGAGATGCCTTAGCAGAGAAACTTCTGTCTGAAATGACTGACAAATGGGGCTTGGATATGGAACAGTGTAGAGGTCAAGCCCACTCCTGCTCTGGGACACATTTTAGTCAAATGAAAAGATTTGCTGCCAAACTGATGGAGAGGTACCCAACGGCAGTGCCTACACTAAGATCTACTCGTCCACTGAACCTGTCGCTGGCAAATGGTATGGCTGTGTCAGGGGTCCAGCTTGTTCTGTCTACCCTGAGGAAGATCGAGGCATTCTTCAGCCAGTCCACTCTACTGCAGTTGGAGTTGGAGCACGCCATTGCGATTTTCTACCCGGATAAAGAAGAGAAGGCCAAGGAACTGAAGGAGATCTGTAGAACAAGCTGGACCAGAGGAAATGATGCATTCGAGGTGGCAGGGGAACTCCTGGAGGCCTTGTTGCTCTGTGTGGACAGCGTTCATGACAACGAGGACATGAGGTGGGACGATCAAGTCACACACAACGCCTTGGAGATTTCAAAAGCACTGGCTGATTTTGAATTTGTCATGGCACTGGTCGTGCTGAAAAACGTTCTGACGCTCACACAAGCGTTTGGGAGGAACATACGCGGGAGAGCGGCAGATGTCCACTTTGCTGCAGCCAGTTTAAAAGCTGTATCGCACTCCCTGAAGGAGGTGTCTGACAACATTGATGTGTATCACGAGTTCTGGAACGACGAGGCCGTTAGCCTCGCTGCTGCGATGGAGATCCCAGTTAAGGTTCCTCGCTCATTCTTGAGAAAGCACCAGTTGGAATCTGGAGCCATTCGGCCGGAGATTTACTACAAGGAGCACCTGTCGGTTCCTGTG
>NC_045745.1:7283232-7295560 GCF_008692095.1 Etheostoma spectabile | reverse complement strand
TCACCAGAGAAATGAATGAACTGTTCTGTGAGGACCACATAAAGGCTCTGAGATGCCTGTCACTGGTCCCTGCTGTCATAGAGCAGTACAAGTCCACTGAGCCCGACGAAGAGAATGTGCAAGTGTTTAAAAACGACATCCCTAACGCAGGAACCCTCTCCGCTGAGCTGCACTGTTGGTGGGTTAAATGGAGCAAAAAGGGCAAAGGTGAGACGTTGCCGTCCACTCTTCATGACACACTGCAGCTGGCCGATGTGAAGTTCTTCCCAAACATGCTTGCTGTTCTGAGACTGATCGGCATCCTGCCCACCTTAGCGCTGGAGGGCAGCTGTGATGTAGCATACAAGCGCTTCCAGGTGTACATAGAGCACACACCGGAAAAATTCAAATCAAAAAGTCTCGCTCTTTTGTACATTAATAATGATATTGAGTATGATCTGGATTCGATGGTTGAGTTCTACATGAAGACATACCCTGACAGGGAGGGGTTGTGATTCTAGTAGTTAAGCCTCTGGACAGATTATCCACCGCTTTTTTTATGAGTCAGACACCTTTTTATGTTTTTTGTTTTCCTACTATCGAGCCTGCATACTGAAGTAGCATCTTTATGTTTTTGTCATGTTTGTCCTTTATGCTGTTTTCATGTTATGTTTTGGGCAGCCAGTATTAGTCTCTCTGCTACCACCCAGCAAACTTCCCAGGCTGAATAGGAATCCTGATTCCAGCTTTTCAAGTCTATTTCTCAACTATGTTGTTGAAATAAATTGCAAATTGTTCATGTGTAATAGTGTATTATTTACTCCTGTAAGCCTTATTAAAGAATTGTTGCAATGTCACTCAGTGATCTGCTGATGTGTAAAAGTTGGATAACATGGATCAGGTAATAATCCCTCCCTAAACACGTTAATAAAGAGGTTGTCTCTTGGGTTTAATAACCTTTTGTGGTCTTCATATGTGAGTATATTTTGTCTATTTTTTTAAGGTCTTTTACAAACAACCTAAAATACCTATGAAGAAATCACAAAGACGTAATGCATTCTCTTGAGAAAAAAATGTGCCCCTTTTTTCTGAATTATGAGATAGCTCAGAATAATGTGAGATTCTCTGCACCGAGTAGCCTAATGTTGCTGCTGGTTGATGCCAAGGCTGAAGACCAACAACATAAAGCTGCTTAAAAAACAAAGAATACATTTATTGAGAGCACTCAACTAAGAATGCAGCATTTAGCAGCTAGAGTGCTACATTTATTTTGAATTTATAAAGAATGTAGTATTTATTCAACAGCCAAAACAAGAGCATGACTATACTCTAATAATATATTACTCAATTGAAATGTATTCCATAATAGTTCCACGCAAACATAAACGTATATATGGATACACCTGCAAGTTCCTTAGTTGATAGTGTGCGTTAAGTGGTGCATACCACCAAGCTTTCAAAAGAAAAACTTGCATGGCTTTCGGGGCCCCTGGGATTCTGCGGCACTTTCATGCTTTGCTCGGTGGGAAATAGAATAGGATGTGAATTATCTTGACAAGGAAACTCTTTGGCCGGGCCTAACAGTGCCATTCTGCCCTCTGCTGGTTAACATTTTGCACAGCACGGGTCTAGTTCCTGGTTGATGGGATAACACGCTTTCGGCGACTCTTGGCTCATCACGCAACATCAACTTTTGAAAGCATGGAATTAGTAGGTTCTTAGTTTACCAAAGAGACACAATCGAAAATAACGTTGAAACTCAACTGTTTCGGTTGGAGGTTTTGCCCAAGGCATGGCTCTGTAGACTCTTGCAGGTTTGCTCACAGTAGGCTTGCCAGCTTGCAACCGCCAGCTAAGCTAGCTAACTTGCTAGCTAGCAACATTGCAGTCCAAAATGACTGACTGCTGCGCCGCAGCGAACTGTAATTACCAGCAAGGGGAATCCGAAAACTCCCCTCCACTCTTCAACTTTCCTTTGGATCCGGAGAGGTAAGAGTTACTCTTATTTCATTGAAATATGGGTTAAAAATAGCCACTGAGCATGCTAAATGAATGTGTTAGCTATCCAATTTTAGCACTGGTGTTAGCTTAACATCATGTTGGCTAACCGTGACACAACTCTGTCGAAAATGGCGCAGACTAACGTTAACGTACTCTTGAAAGAAAAGTCCATGTGAAATAGGCTCCGTTCACTCATTCAGCCTCGGAGACCGACACCAACGTTTGGTATTGACTTATATAACTTCATTTTTGTGTTCAGTTAAGCCACAGAGCAAAAGAAGCCATAGTTTCAAACTTTTTGCGCTGTAATTTAAATAGCTATCGGTACACGACACCTACCGTCTCGACAGTGTGGTTTTATTACTAGAAGAACTGACGTTAGCTTAGCAACATTAAATACCTCATTGATGGCATAACTGTGGCTATTTTCTTCCAAACTGCGTTAAAAAGACACATAAATGGTGCAGTACAGCTCACTGTGAACACTTTCTGTTTAACCTTATATTTACGTAGTTTTAACAGGTTGTGTCCCTATGAATAAATTGCAGTGTAGCGCCCCCTTTTTATACTGGTGTTACCACTAAAGGAGCTGTTATTTGCTTGTTTTGAGATTCATGGAGTATTGTGCAATTATAAGAGTGTATGTTACATAAAAATCTGTTCGGTAGAAATTTAAGGACTGTGATTGAACTGCAGCTGCAGTTCAGCTGTCTGTATCGCAGCACTGTGTCTGTGGAAAAGAAATGTAACCTCCAAGCCAAATGAAAGAAAAGATTGCGGGGTGAAAATGTTTCACGTCCAGCCCTGCAGTTTGTAGTCTGTCCCTTTGCTCTGTGTTCTCGTTTTGAATCAGATACTCGTCTAATATTGTGTTAAATTGAGAGAAGTAAATCTCATTTTCATGTGGGCAAATTTATTCCCACTTATTCTGTGCATGCATCGGTACAATCCGTAGAGAGAGAAGGAATTGTATTATAAAAGATGGAATGAAAGCAAAGAGCTCACGTACAATTTTTAGTTTTTTCAGCAAAAACTTAAAACTTTGCTCTTTCTTTTTTATCATTACCAACATAGAGGCAGAGCTGGATGTATCAGTGGGTGTACCAAATCCATGCTAGTGTTGCAGTCATAACCTCTTGTAGCATAACTGCACCATGCACGTGCAATAAACATCAACAGCATCTCTAACAAACAGAGTTGTGTATGGATGTTATATTTGACTAAAAATGTATTTGCAAAGGTATTAATCCTTTCAACATAGCAACTGGCAGGTTTTTTTTTAGTTTTAGCTAGCGTACATACAGTAGTTTGGACCAATATTATAATACCTTGTCTGACTCTGCATAATGTATACACTTGTAATATTTATGTAACATTATTTATTTACATATATATTATTCCACTTCCCTATTTTTGTACTTCTTCCCTCAGTAAACACATTGAACTTGCTGAAATAAGAAAATTGTTCCCTTGTAATAATTATTGAATAAATATTGTTGCTGTTTTTTAAGTTCTTGTGCTTTTATTGTTTCTTGATCTTACAAATTAGATCAAGAAAGTAGCCTAGCTCACGCAGTCCTGTAGGGTACCATTACGACCTCCTACTATGGTGACATTTAGTAATGCAGAGTCACTGTGCTCACCCATAAACGGGTGCATCACAACAAATAGTGTCAAAGCAAACTGTTTAACAAACCTCAAAGGTTTGTCTGTTAAGTCTTTATTTAATATATTTAGTGTACAGAATATTAATGCACAAGCGTTTTGACTATGCTCAGTTTAATTCCTAAGTATATGGATTTGACCGCAACCATTTATGTCATTCTTCCCCTGTGTTTTTCAGATGCAAACAATGGTTGAACAACTGTCAACGCCCAGATTTGGCATCAGAACCTCCTGAGCAGTTGCATAAGCTGTACAGACTTTGTGCAAAGCACTTTGAGCCCGCTGTGATCTCTCATCAGGTAAGATGCTATGCTAACCTATTGTCCACTACCCTTTGTGTGTGTTATTCTAAAAATGTGATCATTTTGCTCCCTGTTTTGTTGTTCTTATAGTACCACTAGCGTATATAAATTCTGCAGGCTAATAACACCTGTTGTGCTGTTTTCACAACTGCAAGGATAATCTGGATTACCATTATTACAAACACCGGCACAATCTAATACGCATTAATTAGAGATGGTCCGATACCTTCCCGATTCCGATACTTGAACTCGCATATCGGCCGATACAGAGTACTGATCCAATACCAGTGTGTCATATAGATTAGATTAGATTATACTTTATTCATCCCACGACGGGGAAATTCTGTCATTACAGTAGCAGCATAGCAGCAACAGCAAAAAAAAAACAATAACACACAAACAAGTAAGCACGAAAGAAATACAAGGCAAGAAATAGACAATGAAAATTATATGATGATATTGTATTATGTTTTAACAGCTGTATACTACTATCCCTGTATGGATGTGATATGTTGTCGGTCTGGCTCAGGTTAAACTATTTCATGCATTTTGACAGTCAGTCATAACGGAAAAAGAACATAAATAAACTATTTTAGCCTAGATTTTCTTTAGGGCTTTATTACGTGGTATTGTATCAGTGTATAAACTCCAGTACTTCCCGATACCAGCGTTTTAGGCAGTATCGGAGGTGATACTGATACTGGTATCGGAACATCTCTAACGTTAATACAAAACACACACGAGTGTTTTTGGTGTTCCTTATCCAAGAAACACATTTGTGCAATCAGTAATGTAATGCACACACATCACATGTAACTCAGTAGATTAACACAAGTTGATGGGTTTTGTTTGTGTTTGTGTGTGTATGTGAGTGAGTGAAATGTGTTTTTAAAATAACCTTTTAAAACACTTTGGTTTCTTAGACAGTTTGTTAATGTAAAAGTACTTTTTAAAAATAGTTATAATATTAAATAGTAATGTTAAAAATCAATAATGGTCTTGTTATTCAACCTTTGTGTACCCAGTGATGCCCAATGCTACTGTATATAGTTATATTTCTTCAGACCAATATTATATGGTGTGATCTTGTCAATGGGAAATTTGCCGTTTTGCATAGAATATTGAGGATTTGCATAGATTTAGGATCTCCTACTTTTTGTTTTTAGAGCGCCTCCAGTTTTGTCTTGACGGACGATGCTGTTCCAACAATATTTGACTTAATGCCTGTGGATAATCAATCAACCTGCAACAGAAAAAGAGCTAGAGATCCTGTAAGTCTTTTATTCAATCTTTAAAATGTCTCTTAACATTTTCCATCAGACATTAAGACACTAAAAATGTAAACCTGTAATTGTCCTTTCCATCTACCTAGTCTGAAGAGGAACCTACCTCTGTGAAGAAGACAAAAGGTACAGTAACTGGTTCACTTCATTCTTTAAAGCTTTAGTGTGTAACATTTTGATATTATTGAATGTCTGTTACATTCAAGCCATTGCCAGATGAGTTGCTACAAAGCTAGTTTAAGATTATCAGCTCCACACAACTCTCTCTGTATTTCTCAATGTGGCTTTGTTCAGAAGATTGTGGCGTCCGGTGACTTTCACACACACAAACTCAAGTGAAGATAATGACCTCTTCTGAAGAGTCCATCATGTTTTTTTTAATCCTCTGTGTAGCCCTTGGCTACTAGTACTATAGCTTCAATAAGTCCCCTTATTTAAGGCCTCTTGAGTTTTATTCTATATTAGAATGTCATCGCCCCTTTTGTAAATATTTATTCACTAATTGAATTAGCATTTTTAAAATCATCTCAGCATTTCAAAACATGTTTCTCTTTCCCATCAGAAAACACAGCAACAACAGAAGGGACTGAGAAGATTAGTGAAGTACCTGGAGACAACAGTGCAGTGCCTGAACTGAAAAAAGAGAACCAAACCCAGGAGGATGGAGCCAGCTCCAACGCAAAAGAGACGCTGAAAGTCTATTTCAAGGAAATCCTGGCATTGACCGGATTCAGCATAAATGGTGCAAACATCGACACTGACGAGCCAATCGGAGGTGCGAGAGGACAGCAGGCTCTCAATCGAATCTGCGTGGAGAAAATTGACAGGAAAGAAATCCTCCAGTTCAGCGAAGACCTCATGCGGGAAGAAATCCAAAACAGCCTCAGACAGGCACGCTTCTTCTCCATTCTGCTTCAGGATGTGACACGCATAGAGGGAAAGGACCAGATCCCAGTTTTCATCAGGTCCGTTACAGTAGATGGGTTCCCACAAAAGCACCTCATTGGGTTCTTACCATGTGACATGGATGTAGAGAATCTGTTTTACATGCTTCTCTCAGAGTTGCGCAACAAGTGGGGGCTGAGGATGGAGCACTGCAGAGGACTGACTTATCTGATAACGGGCAGCATGTGTCAGAAAATGCGAGATCTTACCTCCAGGATTCTGCAAGAGTTCCCACAAGTAGTTCTGTCACCAAGTGACCCATATGCCTTCAACATATGGATTATTCGCTGCATGCCTGTGCCCTCAATTCAAAATGTGGCTAACACTGTTGAGGAGGTGGCCTTGTTACTCAAGAGAACACCAGAGCTGTGCACAAGATTGGAGGGAAAGATACAGATGGCATATGGGCATATCAAAGGGGAGGTGGGCAGAATCAAGGCAGCCATCAGTGAGAATTGGGAGTATGGCACGGACGCCTTTCAGACCATGTTAGACATTCTGGAGCCATTCCTGAACTGCATCAATGAGATGATTTCAAAGGTAGATGAAAATACTGCTGAACAGATGGCCAAGCTCAAGCCAGTTTTGAAAAATTTCAACTTCATCATCACACTTGTTATTCTGAAGAACACCCTCTGTTGTGTTAGTATACTCAACTCGAGTCTCAGGGGGATAATTAGCATCAGCAGTACGTTGCAGTACACCATTTCCAATGCCTTAAAGCTGGTAAGCAAATACCAACAGGAGCTAGCAATATTCCACAGGAAGTGGTTTTCGGATGCAGCTGGCAGAGCAAAGAAGCTGGGAGTGGAGGTCACTAAACCAGACGGCGATCAAGGAGACACAACTGAAACCCCACTGGAGGACTTTTACAGGGAAACCATAAGCCGGCCCGTCTTGCTGTATCTCGTTGCAGAGGTGAAGAGAGTGTTCAGCACAGAGATGGTGAGGATTCTCCGATGGCTTTCGTTAGTGCCATCTTACATGGCTGACCACAATTTCAGCATCCGCAGGGATAAAGTAGCAGATGCCAACTTGAACAACCTTGCCAGACCTGACACGTTCTACGAAGAGCTCGGCTGCTGGGAAGTGAAGTGGAGACATGCGAGCAAGCGCCGGATCCTACCAACCACTGTGTTTGCTACACTCAAGATTCCAGATATTGGGTTTTACCCGAATGTGCAGAGCCTGTTGCGGGTGTTGGGCACTGTTCCATGTGTAAACGCAGAGGCAGATGTGTACGGTCAATACCATATGGTACTGGAGCGGTGCCACTCCTACCTGAAAGCAACACCAGAGGACCAGAGACAATGCAGCATGGCATATGTCTATGTGAACCAGGATGTGCACTTCAATGTTGAACAAATGGTGGAGTCATACGCCCAGAGGCATCCAGACATCCTACAACTGCTGCAATCGGTCAGTAGATTTTCACAAGCAGAATACATTTGAAATTCCATCGCCTTCTTGGGTGATGAAACAACTGTTCTACTTGATATTACATCATGCTTTGTGTGTGTTTGTTGCAGGATGATGACACCAAGGCGAAGCCTCCCCAAGGTGAGATGGCTTTGAAATTATTTACCATTACAGCATGCAGGGATTTTGGTTTGTCATAGGCTATTCTATCACATAATATACCAATTTAAGGGAAGGTGTTCTCAAAATAGAGCTGCAGACCAAAAGATGTGCAGGAGACACAATGATGGCCACATCTAAAAAGATTTTTGGGAATTTACTGACTACAGGCTTGAGTGAAAGTAACGTGGGCAAGATGAACAATATTTTTGTTTTAAACTTTGCTTATGCACTAATGTGTTTAACTGTATTGTCAGTTTACAAGCTCATTGCCACCTCTCGTTTCAGTGGCATCGCATGAGAACCATGCAGAAAAGGACACTGAAGAAGAACTACAGTTTATAAACCTAGAGATGGATGCTGAAAGGCTTGTGGAGCTGAAGTGTGCAGAGACTGATAGAGAAGCTCTTAAATCTGCTTTGCAGGCTGCAGTGACAGCTGCTTACAGCACTCATAGCAGGAAACGTAGCGATGCTCCTGCTCAGGAAGGAGAGGTCGAGTATGTGACCAAGTCAGAAATGAAAGAAGTTCTCACTGTGTGTGAAAATGCTGTCAGGGAGGGAATCCTCTTAGAAGTTGGGACTTCATTCTTTTCCTTGTTCATTGACAGTGTTGTGAAGTTTGGGGAGAAAGACTATCTCCCACTTTTCCTGAGGTTTGTAGACAGTTTTGATGTCATGCGATTGGAGTTGATGGGATTTCTTGAGGCAGATCTGGATTGTGATGCCATGGTACAGCGTCTCCTAGAAATAGTTACAGTTGAGTGGAATCTTGATTTGAACAACTGCAGAGGTCAAGCATACCTAGGCTCTGGTGATGTTTCCTACAAGCTGAAAGCCTTTGCCTGCAAAGTCCAGGAGACTCATCCTCTAGCTATCAGCACCCACTGCTCTTCCTACTCTTTCAACACATGGTGGTCAAAATCCATCCCAGTGCCTGCTGTGAAGAGAGCCCTGGATACATTTGAAGAGGTTTTGATGTTTTTTGGCAGCAGTGCTACTCTGCAAAAACAGCTTGACCATGTGATAGCCTATGGTCTTAGAGAGAGCTATGAAAAGGTCCAAGAGTTTCAGGGGACGTTCTGTGCCCTTTGGCAGGAGAAGCATGATTCCTATGAGGTGTTTGTGCAGATGCTGGAGCCCCTAGTTGAATGTCTGGAGAAAATCAAAAATAACCCACAGAGATGGAAGGCCTTTGTGTCTGACCAAGCTGGGGCACTCCTCAGCAATGTGATGGAATTTGATTTCATCATTGCTATGGTGGTCTTGAAGAATGCATCCTCTTTCACCAGAGAACTGAGCGCGGGTCTCCAAAAGGACCACTTCAGTGCTGCGTCCCAACTTTGCCAAATCAGTGGTATTGTGGCAACTCTAAACCGAGTAAAAACAAGTATGAAGGTGTTTCACCAGAACTGGTTTGACGAGGCCTGTGCAATGGCACAGAGTCTGAGAGTGCAGATTGAAGTGCCTGAAAATGCTTTGCAAAGAGACGGCATGATAAAGCCAGTCGGTTTTTACAAAGATGGCTTAAGTGTGCCCCTAGTAGATAACCTCATCAATGCCGTGAAGGATCATTTCTCAGAGGACCACAAAGAAGCTCTGAACTTCCTGTCCCTAGTTCCATGCTCAGTAACAGTGAGTTACATGTTTGAGAGCTTGAAGTCAAAGCCTCCACTCTACAGCAGTGATCTTCCTGATGCTGACAACTTCTTCACAGAGCTGTGCTGTTGGAGAGTCACATGGAAGACCAAAGTTGCGTCTGTGACCATCCCAGGCTCAATATTTCACACATTGCGCCTGCCACTAATGCAGTACTTCGGTAACATCAATGCACTGCTGAGGATTATGTCAGTGTTACCCAGCACAGCACTGGAGGACTGTGGTGTCATAATGCGCCACAAGAGGTTCCAAGAGTACCTGAGAAATACAGATCCCAAAGACAGGTCCCCGGGCTTAGCAATGCTGCAGGTGGGCACAGACTTCAGCAGAGACCTGGACCGCATGGTGACCCAGTGTTTGAAGGTTACACCCCAGGCCTTAGAGGGTATATGTCTGGTACGTGCTTGTATGTTTTCTTAAAAATGGCAGTGTATTACATTTCTGTTTTAATGTTGTTCCTTATATTTTATTGATTATATTAAAGACTAATTTTTATTTACCTTGGTATATTCACAGGACAAGGAATCCAAAAGTATCATCAGAGACTGTGAAAATAATATGGAAGGTATGGTTGATTTAATTAAATTTGTTAATGACTTCTAAGTAGTAAAACTACATTACTCAACAGTCCCATATTTACAAAAAAGTGAGATTTCCATGTCTCGTTTGACTACAAAGCAGGTTGAGGTGCTGTATAAATACTGTGAAAGTATCAAAATGCTCAATCCACAGAGAAATGCAAACAGCCCAGAACTTCTGTACATTTGTGATGTCACAACTGTACTTTATATAGGTAGAAAGGGCAGCTACTGTGCAGCTATAGTCTGACTGCAATGACGGGACAGAGAATCCGAGAGCGCAGATGTTGAAGACCCGGAAACACTGACCAATCAGAGCAGACAGGGCTTTTTTGGGGGAAGACGGGTGCTAAAATTTAAGTTTTCTGACAGAAGGTGAATACAGGTATATTCAGACAGACAAGATGAGAATAATAATGTTTTTTGCACATTAAATCATTTAACTAATGTCCATATTAAGTGTGTTTTTTGTCATGACCGTAACCACTGTTGTCTGTCTGTTTTCTCCGCTGATATATCTAGTTGATTGTGTCCAGGAGGAAGGTGAAGAAATTAGAATTCAGCAATCTCCTGACAGGATGGAGGACCAAAGCATGAACCCCGCAGAAGAGAATGGGCACTCTGGAGATAATCGTCAGAGCTTGACAACGGTATTCAAACTTGCCACATTACTGGGGAAAAAGAATATCAGTCTCTCAGACCTTTCCGAAGAGGACAGAGAGCTTTTCATGCAGGAGCTCAGCATGTGTCGCTGGTCTAAAAATGAGAGCAAAGGTACACCTTTAATAGGTGAGGATGAAATGGTGAACCTCCTCATAAATGGAATCAGAGATGTCATACTGAAGGAAATACAGGAATCGCCATTCTTCTCGCTTATCACAGACAAACCTGTTAAAATTGCTGACAAGACCCACCTGCCTGTTTTCGTCAGGTATGTTGGAGAATCTGCTCCAAAAGTAGAACTAATGGGTTTCTTGCCATTTGATGAAAACTGTCATGTTGATACACAGGCAGAAAACCTTGCGAAGATTCTCACTGAAGACTGGGGCTTACCAATGTCTCAGTGTCGTGGGCAAGCATTCATGCACTTGGGCTCAGGTTATCAAAGCCTGAAGAAAATGTCTTTGGATTTCCTCAGGAGCTATCCGCTCGCCGTTGTAACACCCAGTGAGTCTTGTGGCCTTGCCCATTGGCTAACAGGAAGTGTGCCTTGCCCTTCAGTAGCAAAAATGTTGGATATCACAGAAGACCTGCTGCTGTTCTTTGATGAATCTCCTTGTCTGGAGGGACAGCTAGCACAGGCTGTTGATGGACTTTTGAATATGCCGAGAGAGGCCCTGGATGAAATGCCAGAAACCTGTTGCTCGAGGTGGAAAAAGAGAGAGGACTTCTTTGACATACTCTCTGACACACTAGAGGGCATCCTCAGCTGCCTAGATGCTATTAGCTCTAGTGCCATAGGTGCCAAGTCGATGCATGCACAAGTTCTCTCCACCGCTCTGAGAAATCTGGATTTCATTGTCACCCTTGTGATTTTGAAGAATGCTTGCGCTCCTCTCCGCAACTGTAGCACCGTCTTCCGCTGTGGAAACCCTGCTGATATTCTCTGTGAAGTGGAAAAAATCCCCTCAATTATAGAGACTCTTAGCAAAATGTTAGACAATGTGAGCACACTGCACTCCACTTGGTTTGAGCAGGCGTTCCAGCTAGCAACCAAGGTGGCTCCTGAACAAGTGTGCTTTTCAGAGGAAGCCAACAGCTATGAGTCTCCTGAGATATATTACAAAGAAAATCTAAGTGTTCCTCTCCTCAGAAGTCTCATTGATGAAATGAAGTACAGCTTCTCCGACAGCCACTTGAGGGCCCTGTCGGTCCTGTCGTTACTGCCCTCCTGCAATCCACAGCCCGTTTTGCCGGAGTCCACAGACAAGCCATTCAGCCTCTACCTTGCAGACCTTTTGGAGCCTGAAGCGGCCGAGCAGGAAATCAACGCATGGGCCGCTGTCTGGAGTGAAAAATACCAGGATGCTGCTCCTCCATCATCCATCGCGGAAACGTTGGTCCACCCCGAGTCAAAGAGCCATCCAACTGTTACCTCAATGCTAAGGCTAGTAGCTGTCTTGCCTAGTGTCAGCATGGAGTGTGACCTGATGAAGACCACTCTGAACTCAATGAGGGATCTTTTAAAACACACTGTATGCAAAGGCAGCAGAAAGGACCATGTGGTGCTCCTCTTTCACTGCACAACACTCCAGAGACTGCCGGAGGTCATTGAGAGGTGTATGGAGGTTGACCCAGAGAGCAATCCATGTCTTTCCCAGGTACATTTTAAAATGGTT
>NC_045745.1:7282203-7283222 GCF_008692095.1 Etheostoma spectabile | reverse complement strand
GTGATTGTTCTTAATCAACCATGTGTATAAGCAAACAATCATATTTACAGCCATTCTAATCAGCACATATTTTTCAAGGTGATGGGAACTGTCCAAAGACTAAAGTTGGAGAGTGGTAAGTCCATTCATGGCAACATGATTATCAAGAATCACTGTAGCTTTGATTTGTAATTTCAATATGAGAAATAATCAATACAGTTGTATATGTGGCATTAACTTTATTATAATTTTTTTTTTATCAGGTGGTGTTAAAGTGAACCTGGCGGCACCAACAGAATCACACGTCTCCATTGTAGCAGAGAAGCCTGCTGATGGCGAGGTAAAATCGACTGACAATGAAGTGACGCTGGAAGTCGCACAGGGACCGAGAAAAGCAGTGTCTTTCTATGAACCTCAACTGCGTGAACAAATCCTCAAAGAACTGTGGGACTCTCAGTTCTTTACATTTATAACCGAGCGGGCTGTTGATATTGACGGCGAGCTCTATGTCCCGTTGTGCATCAGGTACTTGAACAAAGAGGACATCCAGTGTGAGGAAACGCTGGCTTTCATCCCTTTTGTTGACGACCCAGTTGTCCTCGCAGATGCTATTGAGACTGCCCTGTCTGAGAAGTGGGGGCTCAACATGGAGTACTGTAGAGGGCAGGCCTTGCTGAGTGTTGGTGAAGTAGGAGCTCAGATGAGGGCTGTAAGTTTAGCAATAGCTAAGAAATACCCCCAGGCTGTGAGATCGGTCAGCTCCGCGTTGTCTCTTAACGTATGGCTGGCTAATTCCTCTCCCGCTGAAGAAGCAGCGGACGGAGCAGTTCTCATAGGTAAAATATTACATTGGCTCACAGAGGATGTAGACCGCCAGAACAAACTAGAAGACGTGATCCTGCACGTGTTCCAGCACGATGAAGGCAAGGGCAATGAACTGAGGGACAAACTCATCAAAAACTGGGAGAAGAGTCATGACATGCACGAGGTGATGGTAGACATTTTAGAAGCCGTCATGCTCTGTTTGAATGAGCTGAAAG
>NC_045745.1:7268734-7282193 GCF_008692095.1 Etheostoma spectabile | reverse complement strand
TACTTCAAACCAGCAGCAAGCATCACAGTTTTTTGATGCGATCCGAAACTTTGAGTTCATCCTGTCAACAGTGGTGCAGAAGAACATTCTGAGTGTAACTCAGAAGCTAAGTCAGGCTCTTCAGGGCAAACCCTTAGATATGTTACTCGCTGTGAATAATTTGCCCGATCTCAAAGCATCCCTCAGTAAACTAAAGAGTGATATTGACATCCATCACAAGGCCTGGTTTGAGGAAGCCACTGCGCTGGCTTGTAAACTCCACGTGACCATGTTGCATTCAGTGCTTCTGGAGCCATTGAGCGAGTTTTACAAAGAATCCGTAAGCATGAAGGTTGTAGAGCACTCCATAGCAGAAATTGACGACCTCTTCACAGAAAAGGTATTGGATACCCTGAGGTGTCTGGAGATTGTGCCTTACGCAATGTCTAAAGTAGAAACCAGCATTCTTAGTGGTCTCGTGTTCCGCCTGTATAAGGAGGACTTGCCAGATCAGGTCTCGCTTCACACTGAGATGAAGTCGTGGAAGGAGAAATGGTTGGATCCCCTGGCAGGCTATCTCCCAACCACTGTGCTCGATACACTCAAGGCGTCACAGATAAGAAGTTTTAGTAACATTGAAACTCTGCTCAGACTCCAGGTCATCTTGCCATTTTCAAGGAGGGAGAGCAACTTCAGGCAGGGAAAAAGGAGCTTCCAGGAGTTCATGCTGCAGGAAAAGCGATCCCTCGCTGAGCTACACCCTCTGTAGGAGTTGCAGGCAATTTGAGCAATGTGTTTGAGATGTCACCACCACCATACTTAAGAACTAATGTTACTCAACCCTAATTGAGGTCCCAAGTTCTGAGCTCAATCTTTCTGTGTACATTATTGATTTAAATTCTGTTTTTTTTTTGTTGTTGTATCCTGCAAACCAAGCCCTGCTATGTGTTTTTTTTTTTTTTTTTTTTTTTTTTTTATATAAATTCTGTAGTGTGTACAGTTGTACTGCCCAATGGGACCAATGTCTTGGCAAAAAAAGCAATGCTTGTGTGCCTTGATGCTAACGAATAAGTCACCCCATGTATCATGATAATTCGGATGTTGAAAAATGTCCCATTGGCGTTTACAGAGTTCTGTATCGCTTTCATGAATTCATTATAATGATTAAATTGCACCCTTACCTTTCCTGGGCACAAGTAGAAATGGTTTGTTCCATCATGTCTTCTGATGATTAATCATGTTTCCTGTCTCTTTGCAGGAAAGAATTTGCTGTAAACGTATCTTTTGAAAGAATGTTTCCTTAATAGGAAAACCTTCATATATATTTGTCAAAAAAGTAATAAAATGTTCCAAAAAGATGTTTTGTTTCTCTTTTTTATTTCAAGCTAGATGTGCAGTAGGCTTTCATCTGTTGTCAAGTCTGCAGTCACATCTGTAACTCAACACAAGATGGCGCAGTGGGGCTGTACTTCGTCTTAAAGAGGAAATCATCTGCTCCAAGTGCCGTTCTAAATATGTGAAAATACCTCTCAATTTTATCACTAAATGTGATTTGTAAATGTTGACTAATACTTAGAAGGAAGGAAGTTTAAGGAATTTAACTTATCCAGTTGTACTTTTTAGCTCGACTTCTTTGGTAAATGAAAATTCACAACTGCCAAGAACCTGTATTTATTTTATGATATGTGTTTATTATAAAGGTAAAGGAAGGGTGGAAAAAACATGAATTAGCAGTTCTATGCTCATGGGGCACTTCTATTGTTGCCCATACAGGCTGGCAGTGTTAATGATTGCTGGCTGAAAATAGGAACTTCACCCTCCAGCGTATAATGTATTAAATAAATTCTTGCATGATTCACTTAACTGATCATAAAGGATGTGGATTTAGAGAGAGTGTTGTTAAGGTCATACAACCGCTTAATTATCAACATACCTGGTAAATATTTATTTAGCAATTACCTTTTGTCTGCAAATAAAGTGTAAGATCTCTGCGATGCTGCGTATGTGAGAGACCGGTTGGACAAGCATTTGTCAGTAATGCAAAGTGTGGCGTTCAGGCTCCATTGTGCTTTGGTTAATATGTAATTTCTAAGAACAAGTGTGTTCTGTGGCTCTGCTGTAGCACTGTGTCTGCCTTACTTGTAAATTATTTGCTATGAATTCCAACCTTTATAAAAGGAATTTCAATAACAGCTACTGTACTGATACTTGGCGAGACACTGTAGCTATTATTGTGTTTGGCTTTGTTTAAGCCATAAGTTATTACTTTTTTATGTAACTGTTGGCCAATGGCAATGTCCCACCAAATGTACTGAATTTAAAGCTAACAATCATGTTATAAACTGGATTGTTAAAGCAACGACAAGAGGGAACAGTTTGGTTTTAGCCACCAACTTTAATTCATACATATATGTAAAACTATGTCTCACAATGTATTTCATGAATGAAAGCAAGCAGAATTTGCTATAACTACAAAATATTGCATCATATAGAAATCAATTTTCAAAGAAAAGTCTTTGCCTGGGAAAACGTAAGCATTTAGTGTGCTGTAAATGGTTTACTCTGATTCCACGGGGGAATCAGACCTGGGTCATACAAAGGTATCAGTATGATATTGAGAATGTTTCATAACCAGTTAAAAAAATCAATGCAACTACTTTCAAAATGTTTTGCATTGTGTGATATTTGAATCCCTACCCTGGTTTATTCTCCCTTTTAATATGTATATATGAATAAAACAGCTGATAATAAACAGATGCTATGAACTTAAGTAATGAAGTAATTGTTGAAGCCATGCTGACACAATACCCCAGGGCTTATGTAAGTCACTTTCAATTAATTAAAAGCTAAAGACATGATCCCAGCTCACACAGCTTTTATGAAAAGAAAGACTGCTGCTGTTGAAACCCTTCCATGTACTGTACACACACTTTGTGTTTGTTGACAGGAAGCCGCTTTATCTTTAACACTGATAACCCCACTGAGTGCACTTTTTCGTTGTTGTTGTTGTAAGAAACATGTACTCATCCTGTGAGCTGTAACAGCAGATGCGTTCCCGACAAAGCCCTGATTGTCGGTGGTCAGCTTAGTGTGAAAGGAGCATCTCCGTGTCCCCCGCTCAGCTGCTGAGCAAACGGATCTGTCTCCGCTGCGGGCCTCACTCTAGCCTCATCGTCTCATAACCTTGTCTCACTCTCCACCAAGAGGGCCTTATACCTCCTCCAAGCTGGGTTTTATTTATGTACACTTTGGATGTAGAAGTCTCAGGTGCCGTCTGTGTGTTTGAGCAGAAAGAACACATCCTCCATCTTTAAGCAAAACAAGGTATTGCCATAATTGACCCGTGCACCAGGTTTCCTGCTGGAAGTCAAGGTTCTGCACTGATGTAAGACCCGTGGCACTCTGTAATCATGTCCATACACAGCCAGGATATAACTACACTCTGGAGGGGAAGACACAGGGCTTAAGTGGATTTTATTTCAAGGTTCCCTTTCAGGGAAAATTGGCAGCGCAGGCCTAGAATTCAGATCCTCCTAGTATTACGAGCAAAACCTTTGGTTTGAATTATTCAGATGTCAACTTGTTGATTGCACTCTTAAAGAGCACTTCATTTTTACTTGCCATTGCCAAGCTTGAGGATTTTGAACTGTAAATGAAAAGTGAAGGATTGTCTTCGGTGGGTATGTTTTGCCAACACTGAAGTGTAGAACAGATTATCCGATCATGAAGCAGTAAAAGTAATTTGTTGCACAATTGCTGACGTGCGTTACTTCATTGTCTGAGAAGAGCAGTGCTCACTAGGCTACCTGATTTGGACCGGTGCAAAAGCATCCATTTCATTGTTTCTAGAACATCGCTCCGAGACCAATGGGCATGCGCTTTCATTCCGCAATCCTTAAAGAAGTGAGCTTTAAACGTTCATAAGGATGCTCTGGTGCTCTCACGCCTCCACCAACCCCAATCTAACAGACTATATTCATAAGAACCAGATGTATCTGCACAATTTATCTATTGTACTGTTTAGAGGCCTGCAGCCGGGCTGGTGCCTGTCCTTCCTCAATCGCTCTTCGGCTTTGTGTTTACCAGGAGGCGTGAGCGGAGAGCGCCCCAGACTGCTGAAGTCATCCCACACCCACATGGTTCACCTCCACCCCCCCCCCTCTGCCCTCAGCACCTTTTATCCTCTTCAGCGTCACCTCTTCAGACGCAGTGACATGGCTTCACACAGTGTGATAAAGGGCCTGCGTGAGACAGTCCTGCCACCCTTTTCTTTTTTTTTCTTTTTTTTAGATAATTTTTTGGGGCTTTTTTCCATGAAAGGTGGAATAGAGAGGGGGGGATGACACAGACTCGAACTCTGGGCCGCTGCAAAGGCCTCAGCCTCCATGGGGCGCGCGCTCTTACTGGGTGAGCTAAAGGTCACCCCACTCCTGCCACCCTTGACGCTGGAAGCAATGTCTCTTTTATAAGTAAAATACAGCCCCAAATATAACTCATGTGTTCACTTTGTAGTGATGTATAGCTCAGTTGTAATTCATGACTTGGACCAGATAAAAGTACGGAGCCCTTAAAGGGACATGGGGATTTTCTTTTCTTCCCCATGCAAACTAGAAACTGCGTGCACAAGGGAAAAGTTTATTGTGTGCACCAGAAAAAAATTAAAATTCCCCATGTCCCTTTAGGGCCTCCATATAAAAAGAGACAGCCTGCAGTGATGATGTCATACAGCTGCTCCATTGACAGTAAATAATAACAGCAACAATAAACAAGATATTTAGCGGATTATAGACACATTTTCTAATTCACAGCTGTAGATGCTGCACTCGCATTCAAATATAACTCATGGCAGAATTTCCATTGATGCAAAATCATGTCAAGGGGTAAAATCATCAACTAACGTCCTACTCTTCTAATTTCCATTTTAAGGGACTGTAGTGTGTGTCCAAACGACTTAATCACTGGAGTGAATCAATATGTAGTCACAAAGCAGTCTGCATGGAGAGCTGCTCTGCTGTCCTTCCGTTGCTCTTCAGCTGATGGATCCAAGTGTACAAGGGTTTAAGGACACTGAGGCACTTGGGAGAGTACTGACTTACATACTTGCCTTGATGAAGGCCTCCAAAGGCCGAAACACACTGTCTTGTTTTAATGATTTAGCCAAGAAATATACCAATGGCTTTAACCCTCATGTTGTCCTCGGGTCAAACTGACCCTTTTCCTATATCAATGTTCTTTTTAACTAACCAAAGTAACATGATTGATTCCACACAACGCTCTTTGGCAAGTACAAATCTCTACTTTCATTATTTTTGGGGTGTCTTCAATTTTATAGCATTTGAAAAACAAATTGAAGTGGTTTTGAAATAGTATTGAGTAAAAGTTGACATATTCCAGTCTGTGATTATCCATCAACATCCATTCCTTTAATTTTAGTCTGAATAATTCCTAATTTCTGCTTTTCTAACTCAAACATCAGGTATAATTTCCTACAAATAAGGTTTATTGACCATAAATTCCCCAAAATAACTGTAAAACTAAAGTTATACGTTAGTGTTACGTAGTGTTAAACGTAAAAAAAAGTGATAAACATTGATCAAAAGCGTCAACAAAAGTGTTGATTTTCAATTTTGACGGGAAGACAAAACAAGGGTTAAACGTTACCCTTCTGAGTGCCTCAGTGTCCTCAAACCCTTAAATAAATATGTAATCTATAATCTGTTTTAAGTTGGATTTCCCCTTTAAAGCCTGTTTGGTTGTCGGAGCTTGTTTTCATGCCGAGAACGGACTCATTTAGCCCAGATTTATGACGATGTGGTGATATGACGGGGCCGTGATGTGATTAATTAGATGTATTACTGGAATCCACTCCTCTCTTGGCTGGTTAACCCATAATGCAGGCAATGTTTATACCCTCGGCGCAAACCAGAACGGGGTTGGGGGGGGGAAATGACCCTCCAGTGCTGCTTAACTCCTGGGCTCACAGTCTCCTGTAGGACCACATGACGTGTTCAAAAGTGCCACCCATCTGTCACTTGAAAGGGCTCTGTCCTTTGAGCACAATGGAGAGAGAGGTTATAAACAAATGGGATACAAAAGACGCGGGTCCAGTCAGACAGACTGGACGGAGCTTGTTGTTTCTGGGGCAATCCCCACCGACCTACTGCAGCTTTCACAGGAGGTGGGTGAGGGTGATTGCATTTTCACATGGCTCATCCCAAGCTGTCACTGTCCCTCCGAGGGTCTGACTTGACAGATCTACCCTTGATACCGACCGGCTTGATACATATATACCGTCGATGATTATCCATAATGTTCTTATTATTTGTCAATAATGAGCTGCCGAGCCCTGCGCCGTTCCCTGTTGGAGATAGGCGGCTCAATATAAAAAGCAATCGTTATAATATGGTTCACCAGTTGTTTCCATTTGAGAATTCCCTTTGAAGTTGTTGCTTTATTTTATCTATGATGGTTGTTAATCAAATTCCTGGTTTTGATTTTGGTTGGATATTTATCCATGGTTAAAAATAGTTGGTAATAGAGAACAGGCAGAAATCAACATACCTCATCAGAGAGTTAAACCTTTATTAGGTTATCATTGGGGTTTGCATGTTCCATCGTTTTATTAAAAAATTGACATAATAAAAGCTACTAGATTAAAAAACAAATTAAAAACGTGGCAGTGTGTTTATGAGAATCTTTTTTTTTTGCGTGATTGTGTAATGATGGTTTGGCATTAAAGCTGAACTAAGTTAGGAACATTCCATCTCCATTCATTTCCCTTTTAAATCATTATGAAACATTTCAGCAAAGAAGAAATAAAAGTTGAATTAACATTAGACATCTTATTTTGATGGATTTGCACCGTTCGTTGGAGGCCAGGTTGGGTTTATATGTGTTAAGCATATTTGACAAAGGGTAACAAAGTCATGTTGACGTGCTTACGTGATGACGAGTGATAACGTGTGTCTGCGTGCTATTGAGCAGTGCGAAAAATAAACCGGTCAGTTCACGGACCAGAAAGACGATGGCGGTTTGTCATTTTTCTCCCGTCCATATAGATGCTAGGAGTGCTAACTAACCACTTTGGTGACTGTTTTATCGTGAGACTGCTGCAAGAATGTCTAGCGCTACAGGTTATGGGCCCAGTCATGCAGGCCAAAGGTGGTTCAGACTCTTATTCGACGGAGATGAGAAAAATTACGAACTCTGGGAAACGAGGTTCCTCGCGCACATGGAGTTGCGTGGCCTCAGAGAGGTTATCCTCGAGGACCCGCAGATAGATGAGGAAGACGAAGTGGCTCTTGCGGAAGACGAGGCAAAGAACGGAGAGGCATATGCAGAGTTAGTGCAATGTCTGGACAACAAGAGTTTGTCATTAATAATGAGAGATGCCAAACGCAATGGAAGAAGAGCACTGGAGATTCTCCGGGAGCACTATGCGGGAAAAGACAAACCCCGTGTTGTGAGTTTGTATTGTGAACTTTCCTCGCTCCATAAGGCTAGCAATGAAACGTAACTGACTATATTATTCGAGCAGAGACATATTCAGTCATTGAGAAGAGCAATGAACGTATAGTGATGGACTTCAATATCCATGGTAGTAAAGGGGCTACCAGATTCATACAAGCCGTTCGTCGTGCATGTCACCCAGACAATGACATTGTAAACATTCAGCGAGTTTAAAACAAAACTGGCGAAGTTTAAAGTACTGAAAAATATGGGCGAGTGAGTGAATGTAGAAGAAGACAATGTGATGAAACTAGCGGGGCAACGAGGTCGCGTGGAAGGAAGAGTAAAGAAAATGACCTGGCTGAGGTCGAATGTTACACTGCGGTAAAAAGGGACACATGGCCAGGACATGTCCTGATGAATCCCAGGCGAGAAAAGAGAGCGGAAATGGGACGCTCTACAACGTGGAAGAGGGCGCGGTCGGGCAGGCCGTGACCATGAAGAAAGCCGACGAGAGACAGGCGAGCCTACTCTTTCTGTTTCTTCAAGATGATGACTGTTCCACACAAAGAGGGAATAGAAGGGTCTCATGGTCGACTGCGGCGCTACAACACACATGATCATGACGCCACAAGTTCAAAACAGTCGACGACAGTTTCAAACCCGAGGACCACGTCATTGAGCTGGCAGACGGAACAAGGTGAGCGGATGCAAAAATGAGGGAGACCCGAACTCTCATGTTGGACAGTGAGGGGCGACGAGTGAAAACGAGGCTCAAGCAAGCACTCTACATCCCATCGTTTCCACAAACTCTTTTCAGTGAAGCAGCAACAGCCCGGAGCAGAGGTCCACTTCAAGGACGGTGATACGGGCTGTTTCCACAAAGATGGTACCAAGTTCAATGGATGTGTATGGTAGGCTGTATTACCTTAGCACAGTAAAAATGAAAATGTTGATGAATGTGTATGGTTGTCATGACATTCAAACCTGGCATAGGATACTTGGTCATTGTAATTTTGTGATGTTGCAAAATTAGAAAAGGTTGTTAAAGGAATGTCGTTAAAAGGAATATGACAGACAGTCCAATCAACAATGTGAATATGCACACAGGGAAATTCACACAACCAGAAACAGACAGGCAGATGCTAAAGCTACAGCTGTACTAGAGCTAGTACACACAGACCTATGCGGCCCTATAGAGCCAGCAGATAAAGATGGATACAGGTATGCAATAGCATTTACTGATGATTACAGTGGGATGATTTTTCCATACTTTATCAAAGTAAAGATTGACACAACAAAGCTACAGAAAATTATAGCAGACTACCCCATATGGAAAGATAAGTGCATACGGTCTGATAATGGCACAGAGTATACCGGGCAGGAGTTCCAGTCTTTACTCAGAGTAACGGGATAAGGCACGAGACAGTGCCCCTACCACCCATCAAAACGGAACTGCCGAGGAGGTTGGAGAACTCATTCGAGTGTCCGATGCATGCTATGGAGATACCTCTCAAAGCAATTATGGACATATGCTGTACAGACAGCAGCCCAAATCCGCAACAGTGCTACATAAGCGATAGAGCAGACACCTTACCGTGTTTTCACAGTAAAACACCTAATCTTTCTCACATGAAGATATTGGCTCTGAAGCTACGTGTTTAAACAGTAAGAAGAGCTGGACTCTAGGTGTGAAAAGGGGATCTTTGTCGCTATGATAATATAGTCCGGCATATAACGTGTACTACCCTGAGACAGGAAAAGTCCTTAAACATAGGCTGGTGAAATTCATCACCAAAGGTAACACAGATAGCCAGACCAAACAGATTGTAACGTGAGGGATGAGCTTGAGAATTATGACATACACCACCAATAGTCACCCAGGATCAGGGACAGCCTAAACAAGTAAGAGTCGAGTGTTGAGGAGACTGCTGAGGCAGGTCGACCCAGACAGACAGTACTCAAAGAGAACATGGAGAAAGAGTACCCTACGAGACAGAAAAGGCTCCAGAATCTTAAAAGACTACCAGTGTAGGGCTGAGTACATATGTTGAAGTGAAAATGTAGATTATTCTACAAAGTGGCTTATGGTGTACCCAAAACATTTAGAGAGGCTATGGACTCTAAGAAGTCAAAAATTGGATTGACGCAATGAAAGAGGAGATGAACTCTTTGACAGAGATGAGACTTTCACTCTGACACCACTGCCAAGAGGCAAACAAGCAGTGGGAGGTCGAGGGTATATGCAGTGAAAGAGAGCCCAGAAGGATCTGAGACTTGTAAAGCAAGATATGCGCAAAAGGATATGTTCAAGTAGAAGGGATTGATTTAAAGAGACTTTTTCACCAACAGCTAACATGACCTCGTCCGAGCATTGATGCAGGTAGCTGTACAGGAGGACCTTACCCTACATCAAATGGATTGTGAAGACTGCTTACCTCCATGCTCCAATGACTGTGAGTATACATGGAACACCACCAAGGTTTTGAGATCAAGTCAAAGACGGAGAACATTTAGTGTGCAAACTCAATAATTCATTGTATGGTTTAAAACTCTGGGCGTAACGTAACTGTTACTGCATGACCACCTTACAAAGAATGGTTTTGTACAAAATAATGCGATCATTGTGTCTACAGCAGAGATCTGACCATGAGAAAGTGATTTGTTTGGTATGGGTAGTGACTTGATCATAGCTGCGAGTAACAACACTTACTCAGTGATGTAAAAGACTGCTGAAGAGAAGGTTTAAGATGAAAGATATGGGTCCACTTAACACTTCCTGGCATTGACTTTGAACAGCATGAAGGAGAGTCAAATGACCCAAAAGAACACATAGAAGGATATTAGCAAATTTGAATGTCTGAATGCAACCGAGAGCCACCCCATGTGAGCAAAAGTTAAATTTTGACAGTGAGGGTGAAGTCATTGACTCAACAGGATACAGAGAGATGGTAGGTAGCTTGATCTACTTATACATGTACCAACCTGACCTGAGCTGGGTTGTTAGTAAACTATCACAACACCTAGCCGAACCAAAGCAACAGCATTGGGCTGCAGCAAAACACCTACTGGTACTTAAGGGTACTAGAGATCAGAGTTACACTACCAGAAATTTGAGGAAGCCTACAACTGTGGATACAGTGATGCTGATTGGGCATCTGATATAAGTGATAGGAGGAGTACAACTGGTACTGTTTCAGCTTAACTGAAGATGGTCCAGTTATATCATGGAAGAGTAGGAAACAGCCTACGGTTGCACTATCCACCTGTGAAGCTGAGTATATGGCACTAGCAGCCACTACTCAAGAGAGTATGTACCTTATACAGCTACTTAAAGGAATAGATAGTAGTAAACCACATGACCAGTCAAGATATACGAAGACAACCAGGGGCGATAGCTTTATCCAAGAACCCAGTATCCACAGAGAATCCACCACGTAGATATAAAGTATCACTTTGTACGGTCTGCACAACAGAAGGGAAGATATCTATAGAATTTGCCCTACTGAAGACATGGTACTGATGTTCTTACCAGCCAGTGAAAAAGTGTAAGTTTGAGAAGTTCAAGGATATTTGTTTGGAGAGTAATGTCAACTGCAAAATGTTGAAGTTTTGAAGTTTGTAGACCACTTCCAAGTGTTGAAGTTTTATTATGGAGTAACCATAATGTGTATGTTTTGTTTGTTTACCACTATTGAAAGCTTAAACATGTCTTTGAGTGGGAGTGTTAAGCATATTTGACAAGGGGTAACAAAGTCATGTTGACGTGCTTACGTGATGACGAGTGATAACGGTGTCTGCGTGCTATTGAGAGCAGTGTCGAAAAATAAACCGTCAGTTCACGGACCAAAGACATGCGGTTTGTCATTTTTCTCCCCCTCCATATATGCTAGGAGTGCTAACTAACCACTTGGTGACTGTTTTATCGTGAGACTGCTGCAAGAATGTCTCCGCTACATATGTATCCTGATGGGAGCATGGGAGTATTTTCCAGCGCCATAATAGAAACCCTGCACCCATTCAGGCTCTGATCCTCCTGGGTGAAAGTTGAGTGTCCTGACCCCCCCCAACCCCCCAACCCCCAGCACCACCCACCCTCCCTCCACCTCGGTGAGCCTCCAGATTCGTGATATTGGCTCGACCCACTTGAGATTGGAAGGACAATGGCTCGATGCGGTGGGCCTGAGGATTCCTTCCTCCCAAACATTAACCCTGTATTCAGCCAGAGCTGGGCTAAATCCCTTCTTCATTCAGGCTATTTTGAAATTGCATATTTTTCTTAAACACTTAAACGGACATACACAGTTGCTTTATATAATATGCAGCTGAAAATAATTACTATGTAGAGAGACATAGTAATTATTTCCAGCTGAATATTTTAATATGTCCCTCTGCTCTTACTCACCTATGTACCTATGCACGTATCTCGTTATAGGTGCTTTTTTTTGTGTGTGTGTTTTTCAAATTGTATTTACTGAATTTCTGGACTGTATGTATTTCTAATGCATTTATTATGTAGCCCTCCGTCCCTCTCCTAAGTGGCTATGTCACTTGTCAGGCCAAGAACTTGTTCTTAATAACTTGCCTGTAAAAAGTAATAAAGGTGAAATAAAACAACATTTTTGTGATATACAAATGCACATGCACTGTTTCAACAAAGGCTATTTATGTACATTTACCTGTTGGGCTCTTGGGATATTTCATTGGGGTTATATGATATCCCATTGTTTAAAGGGAGTTATCTAATGAATGAAGCTCATTTAAAAATAAACTTCCAGCTCAGGCTCGACCACATCTGGATTAAACAAAAGTGTGTTGTAGAAATATATATTTATATATATATATATATATATATATATATACACACACTGGGAATGTTTTTATTGTAAATATAATAGGACATCTTTTCACCTTGTAGGTTTTTGTCCTGTAATCCCATCATGTCCAAAACTGATTAACATGAAAGGACAATGCAACTGTAATAATATCTCCATAAAGCCGTTTTGATCCTTGATGTGGATTACCTATCATAACTCATCTCTGATTCCGCTGTCATGGGACATGAGTTATTTCATTATCATAAACTCTGGGGGGGGCGCTTATCCCCCTCGGTCTCCCTCAGAAGGTGTCCTCCCCCCTCGGTGTTGCTTGGAAGGTGAGATGTGAAGATCAATGGGCTGCGTGTTGATCCTAGCTCAGGAATGGAGAGCCTGAGTGTAAAAAGTCTCTCTGTAGACGGGCCTGGTCCTTCTGAAAGCTCCACGACTCCCACACACGCTCCGACCTGTGCCCATTCGCAGTTGACTGCCATGTAAAACACATTGACTGTCTGGAACCAGGATCACAGCCCCACTGTAACAGTGTAAACATGGAGCTATCATACTGGGTGTGTAAAACGTAACGGTGGACCCTGTTCAGCCAACAGATGTATGCCTCATTTACACTGCATGGTTCAGCTCGACCTAAATCACTTTTGGTACCAGGTGCTTTCGTTTTATTTTGTTTTCTTGCGCAGCGTAGTGCACGGCGTAGTGCGCGGCTTAGTGAGCGGCGTAGTGTGCGGAGTGGTGTGCGGAGTAGTGTGCGGCGTTGTGTGTGTAGTAGTGTGCGGCGTAGTGTGCGATGTAGTGTGCGGCGTAGTGTGCGACGTAGTGTGCGCCATAGTGTGCGGCGTATTGTGTGGCGTAGTGTGCGGCGTACTGTGTTGAGTAGTGTGTGGCGTAGTGTGCGGCGTACTGTGTTGAGTAGTGTGTGGCGTAGTGTGCGGTGTAGTGTGCGGCATACTTTGTTGAGTAGTGTGGCGTAGTGTGTGGCGTAGTGTGTGGCGTAGTGGTGGCGTAGTGTGTGGCGTAGTGTGCGGCGTAGTGTGGGCCATATATAGGGTTCAATTTTAATTTTATTTATAGCATCAATTCATAACAAGAGTTATCTCGAGACACTTTACAGATAGAGTAGTTCTAGACCAAACTGGATTAGGGTGCGGCATACAGTGTGCTGTATAAAAGAAAAGAAAAAAATCTGGATCGAGTGT